>NW_027116894.1:0-170253 GCF_024137725.1 Prorops nasuta
GCCAAAAATGATACTAGTTTGCCAGAGAAAAAGCCATAATGCAAAATTGATGTTGAGAGTAACCGCTAAGAAAATGATGGAAAGAGAGGTAAAATTAGAAGCAAATTTTTGAAAACGAAGGGCTGTAATGTGATTTTGGACATAAAATGATGGAAATTTAATTTATGTAGTCAATGAATATTTAGATAAAAGCCTCTACAAGTGTATCTATGAAAAGAAAACATCACTTTAATATTTTGTATGTAGCAGGCATACGTTGGATAAATTTAGGATATACTTAATATGTGTATACCTAAAGGGCTTCCATTGCACTAATTGATATATTTCCTAGTTTATATCAATTAAAGAAAGTTAGAAATGATACTAGTTTACCAGAGAAAGGACTATAATGCAAAGTTAATATTGAGAGTAACACCTACCAAAAGGTAGAAAAGGGAGGGGTAAATTTTAGAAGCAAATTTTTTAAAGTGAAGGGTTTTAAAATGATTTAGTGCATAAAATGATAGAAATACAATTCAAATATTCAGTGCATATTGTGACATCATAATCCTCTAAAAGTGTAATAATGATAAGAATTCATCATTGTAATATTTTGTATTTTATTTAATAGATTATTAAATTAATATCTTGAAATGAAGCTTTATATTTTGGAACGATGAAGACATTGAAAAATTATTTTATGATTGAATTCGATAAATTAATTATTTACCTATAATTCCTATATTCTTAAAAAACTTCATAAAATTCCACAAAAAACAAGCTTCGCTTGTAAAAAAAGGCAACAAGCATATAAATTGTCTAGCGTATAAATAACATAGTAAAATAAAATATTCGAATTAAAAAAATTAGTGAAATCCAAATGTTAGGCAAATATTTATTTTTACTGTGGTAAAATTTAAAATTTAAAAAAAAATATTAATACAAAAACGTTACTTGTCGAGCCCGTTGTATGCAATGGCATTAAATAGTCACATTTTAAAATTACGAGAAAAGCAATGCTTATATTGTAAGATAGCGATCTAGGTTCTTGTGGGATTATTCCCCACTATGCAGCGAAGTATCGTTTCTTTCACTTTCTTTCATTCCAGAGCATGTACTTAAAAATTCCATCATTTTTCTTTCAAATGGAAGGAATATGCATTTTTTCATAGAATCTTCTTAAAAGTACTTTCTACTCAGATCCAAAAAGAGTTTATGTAAAATATTGATATATCTTTTATAGTCGCAAAGATATATCAATCTTTACGCTCACGCTTCAAAATGAATTAAGTAAAACACACTTGATATAATTATGCTACAATTAATTATTACAAGTAATTTTTTTATATTTATGAACTTTTCAAATTTTAAATACTAATAATTATATATTTTGGCATTTGTAATTTCAGATAAGTGTCTGAACTTCTAAATGATATAAATCTCGCTTTATTTCTCTTATTGTACTGTATCGACCCGAAAATATAAATATTTATCGGAAAGCAAAAATATTAAATAATCGTATTGAATAGAATATTAAAAAGTTCAGCGGTGGAGAGGAACGTTCAAAATTATACGAGTGACTGTAAATTTCATGCCAGATAAAGTCGGCAATGTTACTCGCCGCTCTTTTTTTACACCCCCCCCCCCCATTTCCTTTATATCTCCTGCAATTTGTCGCGGATACTCCTGTTCCCATAAAAATCGGTTCCAGCAAAGGGCAATCTTCCACTACCACTTTATGTGGCTGCTTTACATCGAAATTTAGGCCACTTGAATTACGATCTTCTCAAAATGCTTGTTCGCTATTCGCTCCTGAAAGTATCTTTTCGTACTAAAAACTTGGATGAAACGAAGTAAAATTCGCAATGGCTTCAATAAACAAACAATGTTTTAATTGCTTGTTCATAATTTTTATAGTATATTGCTTTTAAGTATAATTGATCGTAGCGCATTCAAATGCTATATTATAAATCAATTTCATTAATTGATCAAATTAGTTATACTCACCGAAGAAATCCTCCTACTGAACCCTTCTAATAAACACAAACGGACAAAGCACTAAAAACATTTTTAAGGGCAGTAAAGAAAAAATGATAAGGGTTTCCAACTTAAAATCTACATAACTATCTCTCTCAAAGGATTCTAGGTCGACGTTAACTTTTAGAGTATCCTGTATAGAGTAACGAATAAAATAATTTATTTGACGTATGCGAATATTTTGTAAGAGGTTATAAAAATAGTATTAAATGAATGCATAAGTTGTGATTGATCATTATATAAATAAAGGAATCTTGTAGCGCAAAGCGAAAGAAATTAGTATCGTTAAAAACAAGGTGGACTCCAATATTACAGAGCTATTCTACCTAAAGTCTTATTAGGAAACAATGTTATTTAAAGACCGATTTCAATTTTGGCAATTGCTTTCGATTTTTCAGAAAAGTATTTATTAAATAAAACACTGAAATGAGGATGTTAAATGTAAGTCAATTTTTACTTTCAGGATGGAACATAAACTACATATTTTCTTATAGAACTTTTACTGTAGATCAGAAAGTGATGCTCGTTTTACTTTAAACAATAAGAAAATTACAAAAAAATTATAATACTTATAAGATATCTATTAGATAATTATGGTGAAATGTAGCAATTTTTGTAAATAACTTAATATTTACTTGAAATATTTCTTTCGTTTTATTAATTTAAGTATATAAATAGTATATTTGAAGGAGAGCTTTCGAAAAATAATTACGAACATCATGGACGAAGTATGGAACCAGTTAAAGGCTGCGCTTGCGGATATATTGATAATTAATTCAAATATATTTATATAATTCAAATAAATTATTATAAGAAAAATTGTATTTTTGTACCTTTTCTTTTAATCTTTTTGTATTTTCTTCAATGTTGAAAGTAAAATGAACTTCACAATCTGATCCTACATTGAAAATATTATAAGAATCATGCCTAGTTTAGTTTTTAACCCAGGGGAATAATCGACCTATTTTTAACATCCTTCTTTTGAAATAACATTGTTTTTGAAAAATTAGATTTCAGATGAAAGCGTTCTGTAATGTCTGTATACGCCTTCCCGTTAATTTATAAAATTGCTTAGAGCTATTCGCGTCTGACGCTTGAAACTATACGCGTAGTAGTGTGCTTAATGATGAAATAGCATCGCAGCTACTGCAAGCAAAGCAGGAGCGAACTAACGTTTCTCACGTACATTAATCTCAAGAGAGCAACTTACAGCTGATTTCCTTATATACTTGCAATTTCCCTATAAATACATTACAGATAACCTCATTTGAATTCTACTATGCAGTTGAATTCATCTAATTTTCGAAAGCAGCTATCAATTTTCTAGCTATATATTTCCCTGTACTTAGGCCCTTTTATTTCAGTTCATAAAACAAGAAAAAACTCAATTTATTAGCCTGCTCGATACGCTCTATAGATGATAATAATCAATGGAACGTGAATCAATAAGAATTTTTCAGATTTTGTCACAAGATTTAAGTGCCCAGCTGTCCTGTTAAATATATTTTTGAACTACTATGGTACCTATCATCCAACGAAAATTTTATTTACATTAAAAACAATTAATTACAGTAATGTAGAAAGAACATTTTAATTAATGAATCAGCGAAGAATGTATAATTTAAGATCAAATTTTAGTTGGTAATTCTACGATTCTAGCTTTTGATGGAAAATCTTCAAAATTAATTTAACCGGTTCATTTCAATTTTCTACATCTATACTAATAAAAATCCTATAACTTTTTAAATTTGCATTATATATTATCACTGAATATTATTGAAAAAATATAGTTTTTTCGTCCCATCCAGTTATTGCTAGCGACCTGGAATGAATGATTTACTTTGGTCGATAATCTGATATGCAAATTATTCTCGTAAGGAAGGGATCACTTACCTGCAGCATCTTTAAGTAACTTCTACATTGAATTACTTCTACTTTATTATTTCATAAAAAAATTCTGTATACATTTATATCTCCATGTCATTACACATGCCTTCTATTATTTAAAAATATACTCGTGTCACGGAAGAGTAATACTATGTAAATATACAGAGTGTTTAAATATAAAAGAGGTTCAAAAAAGTCCAGTGAAGAAATGGAAATTTCTTATATATATATATGTAGTTACTGAACTAAACGAATTTTTAGATATACGCTCTGAAGCTAATCTAAGAAAACACCCTGTATACTATATTAGACTATAGAGATGAAGCATAATTCGACTTGAACACCGAACATGACGAAAATATAGTGAGCTTGCTTCTGTTCGAATTCACAGATTACATTAATTATTCGGATTCATGAATTCCGTTTAATTTGTAATTCTAATGTAAATAACACTTTGTTGGTTTTTCGCAATAACTTCATGTCGAGGAGTACATGATAATTTTCTCCATCATGAAAGTCTAAGCGATGATGGGGCTAATGTATAAGGTACTGGAATAATATGTAAATTTGTACGTGTCGTGTCGGGGAGTAATTGTTGCCCGGTACGCGATACCGAACTTTTCTTACGACTTGATGAAGCAATTTTCGACTTCCTCGTAAAAAGATTAACAAACTGTACTCGAATTTGTCACTTACCTTTGACACATGCCGCCAACAAATCCAATTTTTCCCAGATAGAGAGAAGCTTCGTAACATTCAGGAAAAATTATTATCAAATTATAGACACGTGTGTTATATAAATACGAAAATTTTTCAATATTAACACTTTCAATAAGAAATGTAAACACTTTTTCAACGATTATCCTCACTATTTTTATAACCATCATTTGTAATAAGCAATGAGAACAATAATAACTTTATTAAAAAATAAAGGAAGATTTATAAATTAGAGGGCTAGAAAAAAAGACAAAATATATTTTTCTGATAATGTTTTTCTGTCCTAAATGTACAATAGAAATATGATTTATGAAGCAATTTTTCAGTCGATTAAATTATTCATATATTTATAAATTGCATGAAAATATTGAAAATGGTAGCATAAGAAAAATCAGGCAATTCAGGTTAAAAAATGTTTAAATAAATATTATCGTACAAATGAAAAACTCCAAATCATAAAAAATTAAGTTAAACGAAAGAAAGACTTTTTCGAATGATTGGGAATAAAATTCCTGCGTTATCTCTTGTTAAGAAAATCGGAAGAAAAACATGCTAAACATTGATGAATCATAACATGATACAAAAGAGGTCGGTAGGTGGAGATGAAATAACTAGAAAACATGAGTCTTCTAAGCTAATAATTTTTGAACGAGAATGTACCAAATAATTTTTACGATAATAAACAAAATTTAATAAATAATAATATTATTATATGAAAATTTATATTTTACGTAATTACATTGGATGCTGCATTTAATTGATCGAAAAGATTATTAAAAGAAAGTATGAAAACTTATATTGTGTGTGTATTGCTGGGTTCTTAATAATCGTAACGGGTAACAAACTGCCATTTTAACATTGGGATCGCAGGTATATAACACTTGGAAAATTTAGGTGGAGGGGGAAAATGGCCAATCCGGAAGCCAGTTAGAGTTTTCAGCCAATAAGCAGACTAGATGGTTTCTTCCCTTTTACGCCACATTTTCGAGGACACAAAATAATAAGACAATTACAGTCATAGAATTATTAGTCATTCTCTGTTTGAATCTCAAGGCCAAAGGTAGTCCCTCGAAAACAAAACGCTCATCAAGTTTTTCACGCGACAAGTGAAATTCAAAATACAAGTGAATTTTTCCGTTTACATTCTGCCCGAAAGTCGAAATCTACTAACATGGAAATCTCTAAAGAAACTACAGAAGAAGTAAGTTTTATAAACATTTATTTAAATTATTACTATTGAGTTTTACTATATTAAATACATGTAAATTTAATTCTTAGTAAATTTATTAATAATAAAATTGTAGTAATTTGAAATTAAAAGAATTATTTAATGCACCAAAGCTTTGTCTGATATATAACTTAAGCTCTGGTCTTTGTTATTTCAGTTTCTATCGTTGCTGGATGAAATTATCCCTTCGGATGAATTACAAAACGAAGAACTTAACGTACCTAGTTATGATCTCAATTTTGTAATTAACAGCGTCGATGTGCCTACCTATAATCTTACAATCGAAGAGATCGATAGATATTTACGAGAAAGCTTCAACGACTTTGATAGTGCCATCACTGGATCTCGAACATATTTGGCGCCTCTTCCAAATGTTAATCAGAAATGTTCATCGGAGCAAAATTGCCAATCTCGTTATCAGAATAATAATAACAACGAATTCGCAGTTCCAAAGATTTACGTTTGCTTTTTTTGTACGAAGAAATTCTTCCACGCAGCTTCCAGAAGGAAACATCAATCTCTTCATAAAAACTTCTTGCAAGCCGCAAGAGCCTATTAGTAATTTTGTGATTTTTATAGATTTTTAGTCAAATAAAACCCCAGTTTGTAACAATAATGTACCTGTAATAGTAATAAAGCTAGTATTAATATGACAACTGCTCCAGGAAAATATAGTATTAATAAAGTTTGCTCTTGATCGATATTTGTAATTATAACTATAGTAATATTTTTCGAACTGAAAGATTACCTTAAAAGGATTGTTAACCATTGAAAAAAAAATCCCGGTAAATTAGAGAACACAGTGCTGTCTTACAACGTTTTAGACTTATTTGTTATTATATCAACTCTATTGTATATCAATTTTATATATTACAATAAGGCTCCATGTTTTAAAGATATAAATAAATCTTCTAATTTTGTATATCCAATCTATCTCGAAACTTTTATTGCTTTACCAATCCTCTAAAAACGAACGTATCTTATTATAAAAAATAAAAATAGGACAGTGATTTCTTGATTTTAATATAAAAATATATTATTTATTTCCATGCAAATCATATTTACTTGCAATTAGTTGTAATTTTAGAATACTATTTCTTCTTTATAATTACAAAAATACATATCTAATTCTTATCTTATAAGCTTTTATAAATACATTTCTTATCTTTATTAAACTTAATAAACCATTATAACACAAAATGTGATTTTTTCACCTTGAAGCATTTGCTAAAGTGATACTTCTTCAATTCCTTCGTAGGAGTAATTTCATGACATCTTGCACATCGAGGAATTTTTAAATGATGAAATACATGTTTCCGGTATACAAAGTAGTTATAGAATGTTCTTTCACAAAACTTGCATTTGAATTCCTTGGGTATAGCAAAGGAGTAATCTTCATTATTGGTCCTATGGATGTTTTTTCGAACGAAGGTTCCATTTGACGAAAGGTCTGGTTGCTCAGGATATCTCTCGGAAGCTCGATTTATAGCACCATGATGTATATTTGCCACTGCACAGCCAAAATCGAATCTTCTTGATTTTTTAATCAAACATCGAATAGCCCACCGTGAAATTTCATCGTTTAGGTCACTTTTCACTGGAATCTATAAACAACCAAAAATAAGAATTATTATTTTTTCTTCAATGAAACATTATAATTATAAAGTTTTGAAACAGAAATGCAGATTTTTAAAAATTATTAGAGAAAAATAAATTATAAGTAAAACCTTATTAATTATGTTGTATATCGTCACCATGTTCGAAGAATATATATTCCGTCGGTGTGCTCCAGCAGATTTGGTTTCCATATTCCAGCAATAGTTTTGAGACCGGTCGAATAAAAACTATTTTGCACACAATCAGAAACGAATAATTCATTGTCAGTATGGTCATCATATTTATAGCAATTGCTGTCATTTAAGTTCTACATCCTGTAATTTTCATTGGTTATAAACTTTTCTATGTCTAACTTTATACCCAATCGGTTCAACCTATTCCCCCTATACGAGCAACGGGGTGGGGGTAGTCGCGTGGCCCCAGCGTGTATTTTTCCCCTCCCTCAAACTATAGTTTCACCCTCAAGCATTTTCAATATGCTCCTCGTTGACTAACCACTGAGCTTTAAATCATAATGAATTATAAAAATATAATGTAATATTTTGTATTATTTTTCAATTTTGTAAACATTTAAAAAATTGCTAAAATTTGTTTACTAAATACTGCAATGTCTGTTAAAATAAGTTTGAGTAAAATATGTTGTGACTCTGGCTTATACAAATTCCCTCCAAAACGAATGCTTCTGGCGTCTCCCGATATTTTTTATTACCTGTACTTGTTACCTGTTCTATGCCAGAAACAATAAGAAACGAAAACATTTCAACCCTGTGACTATACTTTTCTACCCTTTATAGTACAGTGTGACCTTTCAATATACATTACCCACGTATTATATCAATTTCTGGTAATAAGCGAGCAGGTAGAATTTTACTTTCCGAGGATTAACTGTTCTTCCATCACGACGCGCGGCGGTGTAAACGCGGTAAAGCAAGCTATATGAGAAGTATTAATATGTATTGTCTGATTTATAGAACTGCCTCACATTGTTTTCATTTAATACCAGTTAATGCCTCTTTCAGTTTCAGAAACAGTGCATTCGATTGCCTTTATAAATATTGCTCATTACAGTGTTTAGTATATAGCACTGTGTTATCCTTTAACCACATTGTTCTACTGCCTTTCCAATTTGTACCTGCAATCCCTTTGTAGTAAACCGTTAGTCAATCCTATACAAGTCACCTCTAATTGCAGTTAATTCACCTGTTTATCGTCAAAACTTGACTAATTTAACTGGTAATTTTCGAAATGTTAAATTCCGCGAAAATTTAGATATTATGCAGGTGTGTTTTTTTCATAAACTTAATAGATGTACAGAGCGTCTTAAGTCTATTATATATAACAAGAGAAATGGTATAGTGTGCCTTGACGGTACGTATATATATATAAACATAGAAAGAAATATTAATTGTAAAGCGCGATTGGAGCATAGGTATTTATTATTATTATACAGACTGTACTGGAAGGTTTGCGTGATTCAGGGTACTTCTGGAGGGAAGCAAAGCTAGGAATGTAGAGTACATTTGGATGAGAAAGAGTATTAAGTGTTGCGAGGCCAGCTTAAGCTGGGTAGAGGGTCTTCTCCACGGCAATCACCTCCTGGGTGGTCCCCGACGGGTACCGCCATGGGCCATTCTCGCGGGCCTTTCCCTCTCCTCTCTACTCTGGTATTAAGTTATTCCGCGGGAGCATGTACACGAGAGGAGAGGGAGAGAGAGAGATGAGAAGGAAAGAAAGAGAGAATTTCATCTTTTTCACGCAGAGATCTTTATGATGCCATCGACAGGATCGTGTACGTGGAAACCGCTCTGTCAACTTCCGATAACCACCTATCCTACCCTCTTCTCCTATATATACTGTTCCAACACCACTATAATTATCTTTTTAACATATAACCGCTCAATCACTCTGAACTTATATGTGTTTAATCAGTTGAGAACTGTAAAGCTCTCAGAATATTTTACTGAACAGATATTTTCATAATTATATAAACCAACCTTCGTAAATAATTTGTTTAGTGGGCTATTTATTTATTGAACTTTTTTTAAAATTTTTATCTTAGTTATAGTTTGGCAGAATTTATTTCCTACCTCTTTCTCTCTTCACTTTCTGTTCCTCCAACTGAATTTATCTTATTAAACTCGGATCATTATAAAAACTACCCCTATCCTTCATTCCTCCTATTGCAGTTTCTTCGTGGAATGTTTCTGCCTCCAGATCCAAAATTGTAAAGAGACTGCGTGATCAACATTTTATTAGTCATTAAAACAAAATAGATTGGATTGTTTGTTTAATAATCGGTCTGCAAAAATTATTTCATTATTTCTCATCGAAAAATATTTAAAGGAAAATAAGTCGAAAATATTTTAAAATTTTGAAAAGTTGAAAGAGGGATGAATTAGGTTGAAGACAGCATATTATTGCAGTGGTCAATATATTTCTACAATAAACCATTTGAGGCAGTAGGAGTGTCAGAAATATCGTAATTGAGGCAAATTCGTATATTTAGTCTGGCGAAATGAAAAAGCGCTGTGTAAAATTAGACTTTATAAAAGATAATGTACAAAAGATCAAAATTAGATGATTCACAGTCGGCGCGCTTCGTTGAAGGCAAAACCTTAGATTTTAGAAAGGTGTTATCATGATTCGATCTTACTTCGATCACTTCATTAGCATAAGCCCTGGAAGGCTGGATTTTTCTAGACTGACATGATGCTCAGAATATTTCGTCTAAGCTTACGCTGAAGGCATATATATAGCTTATATACATTGGTAAAATTAGGTTCGCTTTAGATACAGAAATTTTTCATATAAACTTATATAAAACTAATACCAATCCAGTTTAAATATAAATATAAAGCATAAAACGTTTAAATTGTTGATCATTTTTTTATTAACGTAAACATGAAAAAATACTTTAAAAAGCATTTTAATGATAAGCATAAATTGCAGAGTTATATTCTTCTCATCTTGCTACTAATCTTACAGGATCCTTGATAAATGCGATTATAATTACATGACTATCATATCATAGTAGTCTATAGTTAGATTACTCTCTTAATCGAATTAAAAAGAAATAATAATAAAGTTGACATAGATATATATATATATACTTTTACACTCTTATCTTAGAATTTATAACATCATATTAAAAATCAGCAACACTACTACTATTCCTACTGTCTCAAATTAAGAATGAAGGCTAAAATGTTCAGGTTTTAAAATTTTGCAGTCGTAAGTAAAGATGCAGATTGTGTAAAAAAAGATGATTCAACTTGGAAATTGTTCGTTTCCAGCTGGTTTTTGGATATCAATGCAGGGAGACACTAGCTATTTCTAATATGTTTATCACACATTTTCCTGTTGTCATGTTCTATTCATTAGATATAACAATAGATCGCAGACATTTATACAAAAATTACTTTCATTTTTTTAAATTCAGCTGAAAAGAATTTATTTTCGACTTGCCTTAAAATAGAATACTTACGGTAAGCAGAATCATCAGATTTTTTGTATTCGAATGGCACGACGATTGTAAAACTTACTACACAGACTCACAACTTTACGTTGAAAGATAGATATCCATCAGCACGTAGAGATTTCCTCCTATAAGTACGCGATGCTCTTTAAAGGGCTGGCAATTTCCTTTGTGAAGCCGCTCGTGTAAATCATTTCCTCGGTACTTTCTGCTTTCGCGAAGATCCTGTTAATGAGTCGATTAGAGTCTTGTTTATAAAATTCTGTGCAATTGTATAATGTACAAAATGGAAGATATATGGTGAAATATCGTCTACGAAAAATTAGAGTGAGAAAGAATGAAAGCATAGATAAAGATTTAAAAATATTTCATTAAATCTAAAGTACAAAAATTATTATCGATTTTCCTGAAACGATAATTTAATCCATTATTTTAAAAACTATACGTAAATTCTACTTATTATAAAAAACAATGAATGATTAATCTACTCGATAAAATAATTCCTATGTAAATAGAAGAATTAATGCATTCACACCAAAAATCGAATATCTTGAAATAGTAAATGTTTCCTAGTTTGTTATAAATTTTGGAGTTTGTAACTCACATGTGGATTTTTAAATATTCCTAAAGATTCATACAGTGTTAGTAAATTATATATATTTACTTAATGCTAAATAAATCCTTAATTTAATTATATAATTTATACATTTTTTCAATTAAAATTAGTTAATATTATTTTTAGTAGGCATAAATTGATTGAACAATGAATGAGAATTTGTGCTTCTTCGGCAATAAATAATATAGTGGCTGCTTTGGCGTAAAAGGAAGTAAGATGAATGACGATTAGTAGCAACTGGTGGGTAGTAAGAGCAGGTCCTATAATATTGCAAGTTTACTCGTGCTGTGTCAGAAGTCCAGAGACTTCTCGGGGCCGTTTAAAAGGTCGAAGACAATGAATTCGGTCGTGAATCTTCTCGAGGACTCTCATTACGCTCAACATGCAGGATTTACGTGCGCATACCTATGGCTTGAGACGTTTCGTGCCAATGAATGATACTAGCTGGCCCCAGACAAAGGTGAAAGCTAACATTACGCCTAAAGTGCAGATTATGGCATTAATTAAATTGCCACGTTTGTCACCTCCACACCTATTACTCACAATATCAACGATACAGCCTTGTTCGAACGGAATCTTTTTAGTAAAAAAAAAGTAATCTGTATAATTAAATTATAATTATCTGTAATTTTATACAATAAGAATAATATTGTTTTTAATTAAACTTTATTTTCTTTATTTTCATTTGGAAATCGAACAAGCTAAATCGATTAGTCGGCATGAAATCTTTTGCTTCGATTATAATATGACGTAGCGTAATTGTCGACATTTCTTTTGCACAGAGAGATCTCCGATCTGGTATCGAAATTTGAATGGGAGAGACCAATGAAGGAGGAGGGGGGAAC
The DNA here is from genome assembly GCF_024137725.1 of Prorops nasuta. Classification (NCBI taxonomy): domain Eukaryota; kingdom Metazoa; phylum Arthropoda; class Insecta; order Hymenoptera; family Bethylidae; genus Prorops; species Prorops nasuta. Next base: position 12,402 of record NW_027116894.1, read on the forward strand.
CTGTTGGAGTTAGCCGATCGTCAATCATCGCGTATAGCGGCACTCATTATATTTTACGAGTTGGATTTAATATTTTTATCGAGGATATTTATTGCAGCTGGACAAGCTGATCAGATTGGTCAGGTCACAGCCACATATCACTCTCCACCATCGATTCATCGGAGATTTTCGGATCTCGCCACTTTTACACCTAAAAACTTATATTTTTATAGTCATTCTATTTTCTTTTCCGATTATTTAATTTTACAAGTTTATTATATGTCGTTTATTGTTATCTGTCAATGCTTTTTTATGCGAACAAGCTCAGTAGATTGGTTGGAGGCAAACCCACCAATTTTAAAAAAGAGGTTGTAAAATTACAATGTGTCAGTTTTTATTAACTTATCTATCATGCCTGATGTTAAAAGTATACATTGTTAAATTGTAAAAATACAGTGTAACTTCTACTAATATAAAATTGCTATAAATTTATAGTCACGTAAAATAAAAACTTCAATTATCGATTACAATGTTACCCTGTACGACTTGTAATTTTATAAAAATTGTTTTTAACGTATATCATTGTTATCCAATATCTAATCAAGAAGTCTTGAGTCCTATCACCTTTATATGTGAAAATTAACTTATATTTTCACAGTTGTTCGATTCTCGCTTCTCGATTGTTTCATTTTGCATAATTGCTGTTTCTCCATCCATTTTCACGTGGACAAGAGTTAGTTGCAATGCTTTCACGAACTTTGACAAGATAGATCTGATGTGATCAAGCACGGAATAGCAAGTCACTAAATCATTTGGAAGATAACTCGAATTTTTTGCAATGAAGCGGACCGTAGCTCGAACTTGATTTAGCGCGCGCGCGTTTTTGCGTGTACGTGTTCGTGAGATAAAAAGAGATTGAAACATACAAGGACCAAAGGACAAGACAAAGATAGATAGACTAAGAGGAATATTGAGGATACAAAGACCAAGGTGTGCGTTAGTTGAATACGTGCACCTGCAGGTTTACTTGCCGTAGATGATACAAAGCAGCCGCTCTACACTTGATTGAATAGAAAAACCAACCAGCTGCCCAGATACAAACAAGTAGGCGTTTTATTATGATCTCAAGCATAATCGACTTGTTACAAACGACACAAACGGTATTTAACACCTGTAATCTCTGCTTAAGTCTACAGCATTGCTTTATAATAATAGCACTTTTAACTTTACCGTTTAAATTTTAAAAATTAAGACCGCCACTTAAAACGTCCCAGAGCATTAACATCAGACAAAGCTTATTTCCGTAATCAGAAGATTGATTAAAATTTTGCATTGACTCTTTCCAATCTTTTTTTATTTGCATTCAGAGAACTCTAATGCAAAAAATTGATATTTCCGATAGTTACGCAGATAAGCGTTCTCTTATGTTAATGGTGTTTTAATAATGCTTTTAAGTTTTATCATGGGACACGAATCTCTCGATGACAAGTAATTAAATAAGGCGCTACCATCAATGAGATAGTACTATATCTTTTACTCGATGATTGATGCTCTAATTTTGCAATTTATTTTATTTTCAAATATACTATAAATATTTCACGACGTCTTTTGAAAAGACATGACAACTATTGCTGTTAAATAATTATTTGAAAAGACGCCACTAGTACAGAAATTACCACCTCTTGCACGAAGATCAATTTTCCAATTCTTTAATGCATTTTGACCTAAAAATATTTCCTGACTAATATAAAGTATATATCGTGAATTGAAATATCAAATTTAACCCTCTCAATTCAATTCTTTCATCATTTCCAATTTTATTGGAATCCTCGATCAATTATAACATTTTATCTTGCTGTTCCTGTTTCACCCACTATGAAACTTGTTATCTCGGTGATTAAGATAGTCCTCAATCGCGTGATTAAACTTCAATCAGCCACGGAAAGCTCTTTTTTAACATCGAAGAATTTACTTTTTTTTTAATTCTCGGTTTATTGAAAGATCTGGTTCGTGGAAATATCAGACATCTGGTTTGGAGAAAGTGGCAGTTTGCGTTACTTTGAAGTGGAGGCGCGAGGAACGGAATGGCAAATAGCGGAAGATAAAAGAAACACTAGTGAGATAGGCTTATCGATATGGGTCTCGATAACGGATGTTCGATCGTTTTGCTGCAAATTTCTCGTCAATCGTGTTTATGAGCTCCTCGTGAGCTTTGCGTTTTTTTCGCCTTGCAAAAATGAAGTATCGTTAAATGGCAATCAAGCTTTTTCTCATAATTTATGAATTTGGATTATCATAAAGATGCTTAGTGCTCCACGTATAAAATTAAAACAATGAGAGAAAAGTAAAATTTTTCTACGTTGCTCGCTGAGTTTCCTGAGGCCAAAAACTGTGTTAAAATTGGGAAGCAGAGGGGACAATAATAATGAGTAGCTATACAGCAACGTTTATCTCATGGGTCTTACAAATGAATAGTCGTAGCTTTGTCAGAGGATATAAAATTTTACGATTGAGTGGAAAGTGATGAATTTACATGATTTGTTGGATTTCCTAAGGCCAAAAGCAGTGTTAAAAATGGAAGTGGGGGGAGAACTGTAAAAAGTAAGTAAAAAAGTGACAAAAATATATAATACGAATTTTATCTGGTGATTTTTAAAATTGGATCGCCGCAGTTGTTTCATGAGATATAACATTTTAAGAATGAGAAGAAAGTCGAGATTTTACCTGGCTCATTGGAAGACGTGGGGGTGGGGGAGGGAGAATATCAGTATGCGGTAGCTGAAAAGCGAGCATGGCTGGAGTGCAAAATTGGAGTTAACGAGAAGACTCGTGGAAAGGTGATAGTTTGAGGAATGAGGGGGGCGTTGGGAGGGTGGTAGGGAGCAAGGATAGAACTGAGGCAAGTAGGGGGAGGAGGAGAGGGAAAGGGAGGAAAAAAGAGTTATCTTACTTTACACCCACGTGCGTGGAATAGTAAACACTGAGATTCGGTGTATCTGCTGGAGAATTTTTACGCTTGTTTGTAGGAGTGAGGCTGTAGGGAGAGTTGGGTTGGAGGGGGGAGAGGTAAAGAAGAAGAAGAAGCAGAAGAAACATGGGAGGAGGAGTAGGAGAAAGAAGAAGTTGAAGACGCGGTGAGAGAGAGAGAGAGAGAGAGAGAGAGAGAGAGGAGAGGAGAAGGCAAAGCGCGAGCTAATGGTAATGGTAGCAAGCCAGCAGTGTCCCTCCAACCGCTGCTCAAGCCGGTACCATCCACCTCCTCCTCATCCACGTGTGTTCCTTTATCCACTATCTATCAACCCAATTATCTCAACAAGTCAATCACATCGATCGTGAAAAAAATCTTTCGAAATCACTGCTCCATATTTTGCAAAATTTAATCAATCATGTCTGCATAAGAATTACGTCCATTTAATTCACATCACGAGTTATTAAAAAAATATATATATTTTCTTATTTTTTAAGTATATAACATTTTTATTGCTTTTGATTTTTAACGATTAATCGAAGGAATCCGAGTTTGGCAATAAAGGATCAGTGATTGTTGCTAATAATACATATACATCAACTTGAGTTTTATTTCCGTATTTTTTAAATTGACAATCCTAAAAAAGACTTTTTCTGCTCGATTCATTTGATTCTTATGGATTAGTCGTAGAGTTTGTATTAGGTAAGATTTGATATGATGTAGAATCAGTGGTTAGTATCAGTGGAACGTACAAATCGATTTGGAATTTATTCGACTTTCAAGCTTCGTCAATCGTGCAAAAATTCTTGCAATGGTTTAGAGTGGATGATTTAGTGAGCAATGTGCGAAAAGCGGAGTGAAATTGGTGTGACTATGGGGTAAAATGTACCCCGGAAAATCATCGTGGGCCCGGGGCATATTGGCCCTCGGAGTGGGGACCCTATTCATACTGGAGATTCTTCTGGCGATGCTATGGGCTCCTTCTGTAGTCGGGGAATCACATGAAGAATCACCATACTCGTCGTTGAACCACCGGAATACCGACGATAAAAAACCTTTGCGGGAACCACAAAAATATTCAACTTTAACGAACTATGAGCAATTCCAAGACGAAACCGTTGAAGAAACCGCCAAATGGAACAAGTTTTTTTTTCAAAATAGTCCTGAAATTCCCAAGAGGTTTTTTCAAGATAACTATAATCCTATTAGAAATTTTGAGAGTGAATATGACAATTATGCAGCTAACAAGGAAAATTTGTCAAATGATAATGAAAATTTCGCGTTAAAGCAGCAAGGAAATATTATTGAAAAGGAAGATCTAGAAAGTTATGTAAATAAAAATTTGTCTAGTGATAAAAGTACTGAGACTTTAGCACTGAAAAAACAAAGAGGTATTGTTGAAAATAAAATTTTAGACAAATCTGAAAATTATGCAGAGAAAAATGAAAATTTGACAAACGTTAATGGTAATGAAACGTTGATACTAAAACAACAATGGGATCCTACGGAGAAGGGAAGTTCAGAAAATTCTGCAACAGCATCGAATAATGGCATGCAACGAGATTTAGAAGCTTCGAACGCTTCCAGCAAAGAGGAAATAAAGGTAGCTAGTAAACATTCAGGAATTGACAGAGATTCGTTTGTTAAATTATTGGAAAGAAATAAAAATTTGGCAAGTTCGCAAAGCCGCAAGATGCTTGAGATGAATAGCAAGGAGAAAAGTTTGTGGTTAAACAGTCGCTTGCTGGTGAAGGATAAACATCGTATGTACTGGGACATCGACCGCAGGGAAAAACGCAGATTGAAAAATTACAGTCAAAATTCTTCTAGGAATAGAAAGCGTCGTCTAGCTAAACTGAGTTATTTTCACAAGTACAACCTGTTCGAGAGAAAGAGGTCTGAATATTCCCAATCCAATTCCAAGAATTCAGCTCGAAAAAGTGTCGAGAATAAACACGTTAGCATCGGTGAGTCAAGCTCATTGAGTGCCGAGGATAGAAACGGTAATACAAATAGCAAACATGGTGCAACTGCTGAATACGATAAAAAGTACCGTAAAAAGCACACTAACATCGTGAAACATCTTAAAGGGAATCAAACAACTTTTAGTCATTTTCCTGAAAATAAAACTTTTTGGGGTGAAGGGTCGAAGGAAACTGTTTCCTCTCGTAATGATATTTTAAAAGAGTGGAATGAAAGTTCAGACAAGAAACTGACGAACGTAAAAATTCCGTTTTCTAGTTTCAGTGTTAACCTAAAAATTAAACCACAAGATGGATTTTCGTTGAAAGACAAAAAGTCAGAGAATGGTAAGGAAGTGGTTTTGGTGGACGACGATAGAGGGAAAAGATATACAAGTAACCAATATCAAACGAATTCCGGTTCACCGATGGCCTATGTCCACATACAATCTTCCCTTCCGGTGCAATCAGCTTCAAACCGGAAGTGTGTTAGGTGTATGGTGGTTTACAAACCGTGTACCTCGGGACCTATGTCCCCACCCAGAATCACCTTGCCTACCTATAAGTACCTGGAGCCCGCAGCCAGCTGGCAGGGCCTCAAGCATGGTAAGTCTGTGTCTAGAAACAAAAATTTGAATCTTTCCTAAAGTGAAAAATTAATAATTAATGCAAAAATTAAAACTGAGTCCAAATTTTACTTTTAAGGATAACAAAAAAAGGGATACCAAATCAGACGCTGTTTTTGGCAAAATTATAAATTAAAGCAATTTAATATTTAGAATTTTAAATATAAATAAGATCTTTAGTTCTCTCTCTCTCTCCCTCTCTTTCTCTCTCTCTTGTAATTTTCATAAAATATATAATAAAACTAGCTTTATTTTATATTGCAAAAACTGATGATTAGACTTTAATTTTTGTCCACTCGAGTTATTCTCATTAAACCAAATAAGCTCTATATTTAATTCGAATACCAGAAACATTTTTTAACCAAACAATGATTTGGAGTAGAAAAATTTAAATTCAATGAGTAATGACTTTTATCTATCGTTATCATAATATGGCATAATACTAAGAACGACTAAGATATCTACTTCCATCAATCACGTATTCCCGTTGTATTATAATGTAGATTGATTTGGATCCACCCAGGTCCTTCGTATCCCTTGCAGCTTCGTCGGTTTATCATGATTAAAATGTTAATAAAGCTTACTGAAATGTTAAGTGACGTATTTAATATCACTGTACAAAGCTTGATAATAAATCGCCAGGTATATTTCATCGAGTAATCTGTATACATGCACCTGTTATATTTTTTCCAAACGACTATAATACTAAAATGCACACACAATCATATTAAATAAATTATTTTTTATTTATATCCATACGTAAGTGAGGTAACGTACAAATATAATCGAATACAGTTACGCTGTGATCAGATATGATAAGTTAAAAGTGATATTTTTATAGGGGATAAGAATGTATTGAAACGATCTTATTTATAGTAATTGAGTCTCGACGAGGCAGAAGCTGACTAACTGAAATTGCGTATTGAACGATGCGTTAATCGATTGGGACCTAGTACTAGGAAACGGAAGTCAAAGATTTGACCTTCGATCTTAGCAAGTTGATCTTCGGGGATCGTGAGTGTTACTCATTAACCGAGCTTGATGCTCAAACTTTTCATTGCAGAAAATAATCAGCGTGCAATAAATTGCAATCAAGCCTATGCCTAAAGGAGCCTTTGCACTTGTAAACTTACATCAACCATCTCCTCTCCTAGCTTCTTCAAGTCGTTTCTTGCTTATGTCGCCTATGGAGTGCAACCCGCCCTCCTTCTTCTTCTTACTATTTCTCCTTCATTCTCATTATCCCACTACAACCTATTTTAATCTCGTTGGCCTTTTTATTATTCTTTCATACTTTTATTCATATATATACTTTTTATTTCTTCGGAATCCTCGCATGGGCTATCATTTTATTCCATACATGGTATCTTGTAAATTAAAAACGAAATCTTCAATGCATATGCGAACTATGTGTTATTACAAGTATGTGAGAATTTGTCGTTGTACATACACGCACACACACATATTTATACAGAGGCAGAGGGAGAGAGAAAAAGAAAGAGAAATAATCATCATCTTTAAGTTCAAACTTGATCATTTATTTTTTTAATTATTAATTTATATAATTAGTTCATAATATCATTCCTTCCCGCTTCAACTCTCTTTGGTTAATTATATTCGTGCAGTACATTACTATAAACATCATTCGTCAATTTATTATCTGTAAACTTTGATTAACATTTGCATGAATTAAAATTTTATCCTTCAGACAAGATTAATACTATTAGTAACCAGGCTCTGTTTCATTTTATTTCATGAATTAATTCCAAATGGAATTTAGAAGCGAGTACTCCAGTCCTGTTCTGCTTATTAATTGAGTTTAATCTGTGCGACGGATGGGATTACGACAAAAATATCTCTGAAGTGTCAGAATAAGCATTTTTTGTTTGCCTTACCTAATCACATTAATCTTTCATGAGCCAACCAATATTCCGTTATCAGTTTACTTTATTTCATTGTCGACATGCAAAAATAAATAATTTTTATAGATCATTTAAAAATCGGTTTCTTTTAACTTATGTCTATCTAATTATTGTATTTTTTCTGCCTCTATATTTGACTCTATGAATAAATTATAAAGGAAAATCTAACACGTATAAGGTATACATATATACCTTAGCAGCTTATTAGATTCCAACTAAAGTACGTTTCTCCTTTTTCGCAGGAGCAGCAAAGGCAAATACGCACCGTATAATTTTCGCACAATTGAATACATGCACGAACGCCTGTATAAATATGTTATATCCCTGTTCACTAAGTCCCACTGATACTACATTTACGCACGTGCTATTTAACATAACCTTGTGGTGCCTTACTATCATCTTGTTTTTCAAATCAGAAGCTCGAAAATTTTTGCAAATCGGATTTACTATCTCTAATCTCGATAACAATAATTAATTTAATAAAAAATTGATAAATTATCCCCATAAAAAGGAGTAAGAAACGTATCTTTAATAAAATACCCTTTAATTGTTTAAAAAAACAAAGTCTATTGTTTGGGAAGAGACCTTCGTGCTGAGAACCGAATGAAATTATTTTGGCGAAATTGGTAGGAGCGTTATTTTTAAAAACAAAAATAGTGTATAATTAGAGTAGTTCGTGTGTTTACCAAAGAATTTATCGGCTATAGATCGAAATGATCGATCACGAAGAAAAGTGAAAAAATGATAAAAAAAAAAAGAAAGAAGAAATATCTCAATCGTGTATTCTCATGGAGCGAAAAGCTGTCAGGGAGCGTCTAGTGCGTGAGACACGCAGGATAAAAGTAATTTGCCATACAAACATAACCCTCTAGCCTTTTATTTCTGCCCCGGTGGCTTTGCTGGGATTTACCTGACACATTTTAGCATTTCGTTTCTTCTTTCCTGAATCTCATCTCTTACCTTAGATTTCTCATGTATTTCCAACACTTTCATTTTCTTGCTTCTTTTTGCAATAATAAATCATCACTGAATTTTACTTGAACAAGCCTCATAGCTCAGGAATTTTGCATATTTCCCTCATCCCACCTTTTCATGCCCTTTACACCATCTTCCTACCCTCGGTCTTCGTCTATCTGCCCAAGGGTAATGTTTTCTCACTTTATCTTTTCATTTGCTCACCTAGCAATTAATTCCATGTACATTTCAACGTCTCTATTTTATTTTATTTAGAGATATATTTTTCTTTATTATAAAGTTTCTGTTCGACTGAGTCATTGTTAGGACGTTCAAATATCATATTATTACACTGTTCAAAATTGAATCATGTACAGGTATAGTTTCTGCTTCCCTATACTATCTTGTAGCAAAAATGCTTCTCGCAAAATTGATTCATGTCCATCTCAACTCCCCTATGCTATCTTATAGCAAAAATTTAAAGACAACAGCAGACGAAACGCGACATCGACACATATGAAGATGACGTTTTGGACGTAGTAAAAGTATTATCCAAAAAGCATATTATTTATATTGGAAACGTAGGGATGTTGAAAAATGGAATGGAAAATAATGCAAATATGGTGCATATATATAATATTATTTATCAAGTATAAAAAGGAAGAGATCGGATGTAATTTTCAGCCTATAAAGAGGAAAAAGCATCAGATAAGTATCGGGAATAGTAAATCAAAAGAAAGATTAAAGAATATTTTGCTTTGTTAAATTAGTCTTTCTTCTGACTTACTGCTCCCGATACTTATCTGATGCTTTTTCCTCTTTATAGGCTGAAAATTGCATCCGATCTCTTCCCTTTTATACTTGATAAATAATATTATATATATGCACCATATTTGCATTATTTTCCATTCCATTTTTCGACATCCCTACGTTTCCAATATAAATAATATGCTTTTTGGATAATACTTTTACTACGTCCAAAACGTCATCTTCATATTTGTCGATGTCGCGTTTCGTCTGCTGTTGTCTGTAAATTTTTGCTATAAGATAGTATAGAGGAGTTGAGATGGACATGAATCAATTTTGCGAGAAGCATTTTTGCTACAAGATAGTATAGGGAAGCAGAAACTATACCTGTACATGATTCAGTTTTGAACAGTGTACTTTTATAATACTAAGGAATTTAAAAAAAAAATCCCACTTTAATTCTTCGAATGAAGTGAATATCAAAACGAGGAACGTAAAATCAGCAAGCAATAAATTTGCAACTGCTTAACTTATAAAAATAACAAAGTAGCATTCGAATTTTGAAATGTCTTGGTTAAAAGAAGAATTGTATAGTTATATTAGAAATAAAGACAACTTTTTGAAGCAATGTTACCTTGATATTTTTTCTCTTAAACTTAACGATGCAATTTGTTCGATAATCCTTACCATGTATACTTATAAGTACCAACTGACCAAGTGATTTTTTACGATCGCCAGGTAGTCTGGACTATTATCGTTATAGGGATAAACAGGATAATTTAACACAGCCATTAACAATCGCTCGGTAAAATTGTTAAAGACCCCGTCGTTGGATAGAAACAAGTTGGAATGTGGCAAGTAAAAAAGGGATTAGATTTATTTACTAGCGAGTTGAGTTTTAAGAGAGCGGAAAGCGGCAGCTGGTACAGGGGTATCGTGCAATGATAATGAGAGTGAGAAAATCGAGCTAACAAGCGTATTCGAAGCCCGGCGCATCCAGGTAATAGCTGTTTAACCTGAGAAAGCTGCGATTTATCGCGCTCTTCCAAGACAACAAATAGGAATTACTTCGCCTCTTTACGATTCAATCGTACCACGATTTTAATCCATTCAACAATCTATATTCTTTGTTTTATATTACATTCCTTCGTTACAAATTACCCTACTGCATTCCAACGAATCAATTTCAGCATTGCACCTAAAACCGCACTTGCAATACCTTTTATCATTGAAAGAAATTTATTATACACCGCAATTAAAACATTACATTGAAAATTTAACCAGGATGCGTTTAATCGGTTCGTAATTAAAATGGAAGGTCTATCACACAATGTAATAGAAAAGAGATAAAATATTATATGGAATAAAAGATAGAAGCTGGTAACGAAATTGGTCCATTATATGATATTATAGAATGAAATTTTTTCCATTTTGCTCATTTTAATTTTTTTTTCTTAACGTGCAAAGCGTTAAAATGGTTAGAACTTGAGACTACAAGGACTTTTTTCACAATAAGTTGAAAACACAAAAATGTACTGATGTGATTACGTAGAAGATACAGAATATCTCCTTATACGTTTAACTCTCAGTTACATTACTTTATTACATTTATGATTTTACAGCACATAGATAAACCTATCTCAACATTTTTAATTGTATATATCTTTTATATAAGGAATCAATTTTTAAGTTCTTTCCTTAATTTTTACACCACGTTATAAGAAAAATAGGAAGGGATATGTAAAATCACCGTAATTATACGAATTCTTGTGGTATTTTCAAAAGTATTAAATCGAATAAATTCCAAACTGTAACTCTATATCAATATGCTTGATTACTCTAACCTTACCTGTAGCTAAGGGTTAAGTATTAAAGTAAATATATTATAACATATCTACAAATACGCATAAGCTGACATGCATTTGCGTTTTGTTTGTCCCGAGAGATACAAGATTAGATGCCTCGCCAGGTTCCTTCGCAATATTTCATTTGATTATTACACTCAATGCATACGGCATTAAAATTATCAGAGTTCAAATCAAATAGAACTTTTCTAAAAATTATAGTTGGTACAAAATAAAATAATTGTTTATGGTGTGTGGAAAATATAGTGTAAATTTTCTCGTTTGAGTGTTTTAAGATTATATATCTTTTTCCACTCAATATGCATGGTGTTAAAAATGTTAGAGTATGAGACAACATGGTCTTTTTCAAAACTAGTTAAATCACACAAAAAGTCATTCGTATTATTACGTGGTATATTCAGCATATACCGCCACGTTTAAGTATTGGAGTACGTAATAACGTATCTATGTACACATAAACATGTACGGAGCAAACACGCACTTGGGTTTTGTTTGTTCCGCAAGATGCAGGATTAGAGGGCTCGCCAGGTTTTCTTCGCGCTGCACCTGTTATTGAATAATCATAGGTAACGTGGTATACACACACAGTCAATACTCGAGGAACTCTTCGACTGTCTGCTCTATCTTAGCAGTTTCCTTGTAGTAGGTAGAAGCCATTATTACATCTCTCTTTCCCTATTTCTCTTTTGTAAATCTGTTCATTCATTTACTTTTACTGTAGATATTTGTACAAATTTTGTAACTCTAATGTAAGCATATAGTTTATTACTGCAATGTTACTTTTTTCAGCAAAGGGAACTGCAAATAATTGTACTCAGGGGATCTATTGTCTTACTTACCCCTTCCACAACTTCTCCAATCAACTTTTCCTTTTGTACATTTCTCATTCCACCCTTGCTAACCAATATTTCACCATAGATTATAATTCTAACATATAGTTGCAGCTAATAAATGTCAAACCAACGCATATCCAGAACTATCTCAATCGCAATCTTCATTGATGATTTAACTTTCAATAAATTGCTATATTTCTCTAAACCTTATTCCACCTATAGCTATTTTATTTCGTATTCGTAAGTGAGAGGAAGAGAGGTCGAAATAAATAAGAAAAAAGGTATGAAAGAGAAAAAAACAAGAAAACAAGAAGAGAAGGAAGAAGAAGACAAAGAAAAGTAGAAGAAGTTCAAAGCAACCGCTAAGCGATGCGGAGTCCCAACGCCGCTGGCGTTTGCGATGCATTGTTGAACACTTTCCTCCTCTTTCTCTTCGATCTCAAGGTCAACGATCTTTCGATCGTCCAACAACGATCACGATCTTCCACCAAATTTACTCTCAATCAAAGGATCCATACAATTTTCTTCCCTTTTTTCTTCATCAATTACAACTAGTTTTAGAAGTATATACCTACGTGTGTCAAACGATTTATCGATAGATTTCAGCAATAATTATTCATTCAATTCGGATATATGTATAAATCACACGAATAAATCGTTTGTATCTTATTGATTGACAAGATAAGTAAATAATGTTATCATTCCATATTTTGCAAGAAAAGACAGTTTAATAATCTATTTTTTAAATACATCATTTATAAATTTAATTCTCTGTTAAGAAGAACCTTCTGCCTCCATTGTCCCTTGTTAGCTTTCAGATGCTGTACATTTCATATCCAATTTCATGTTAATAATTTAATCAAACCGTTAGAAATTTTGCACGAATGTTTTGTGCATAATTATATCAGGAATTTGTTCAGATGATAAAACTATCTTCCTATACTAATTGAGGATTTATCTTTACTTTTTATATCTGATTTTAATCAATTGCCCCGTGGTTCCATACTTCTTCCCATGTCAGAACATATTGTCTATTAGAAGAGTACTGTATAACTGCAGACATTGTAACTTTCATTACTGAGGGGTGTCCACCTTTATTGACTCGTCTTTTTCTCTCTGATATCCCCACATAATACTACAAATTAATTTATGATTGATTGATATAAATATCACAATATATAATATGTATACAGCTTTATTACAGTATGAAATTCTTCAAAAGTATACATTTAAAATGATTTTCGTCACAATAATATATTTTAGCTTATTCAAGAACTGAGTTCAATGGAAACGGAATAAATTCAATCTGTCAAATACTTCTCATCGATTTATGAAATTCATCAAGCAGCTTTTAATTAATTAAGGAGGTGTGCGAGGTTTAAATAAATGGAAGGGGGTTATATTATTAAAGGGATGATTATAATAATGTTTCCCGCTGCGATCGAGAGAGTAGGATGGTCCGTCGAACATAATTAAGCGTGCGTAATTAAATACTACCGTGCAAGCTCTGCGTGATCATCCCAGGAGGCGGCAGATTCGAGTAATTTGAAGGCCACAGCTCAGGATAATCCGAGCTTCGCGATCGACGATTAATTATCTTATCAGCGATATCCCTGAATAAGGATCTCGATCACGAAAGATCTAGATGCAGGTGATCCAAGGTTTAATTACGGCAATCATGAGTACAGGATCTATTGATACAATATGGTTGATTGTTTATCCTTTATCTATTCTCTTAATTCATTAATTATTACTCAATTCCTGATTAATTATCGAAGTAAATAATATAAAATGACAGGACCATTTAATATCATTGTGTGCAGTTTGAGTAATTGAAAACTTCGTAATTTTAAAGCTTCACTGTGTGTTAGAAATATTTGTTAAATTACAGCCACAATCATAACTTTGTAATATACAAATGTCGTCCTAAGTTTTGGTTTTAATTTCACAATAATTACGGAGTAATGGCTATTAAGTTGATTGTTTGTAGTCCAGTTATAAATTTACTGCAATAACGTGAATTATACAAAACCATGACTATGTGTGCATGAATTCTAAGATAATTACCTTATCAACAACGTCCTGAAACAAAGATCTCTATCGCGATAGAGCTAGATAAAGAGTATTACAATTAATTGTTCATTATTTGTGTCCAGTCTCTAAATTTTGCTAATTATTATTCAGCCCTTGATACTTTTTACTAACATACAGAAAAAATACAAAATGAAATAAAAATCTCTGCTCAGCTTCGATAATAGAAGATTCTATATTATTTTTATAAAACTATGCACCCCTGTGTGATTTAAATATATCACGTACGATCTTTCTTTATTATAAATTTATTCTTCATGGTTTATAAAGTCTGTTTACTAGCTAATAATATATAATTCAATTCATTCGATTATTATCAATGCAAAAAAAGAAAAGTGACAAGATTCTCTATTCAGTCTTGGTAATCGGAGATTCCGACACTGGGCAATAAAAGCGGAAGTGAATTTTCAGAGGCATGGGTGCGGTTTGAGAACCAAGAATGGCTACCGACTGCAGTTGAACGCCTGGCGCACCTTGCGGTTTCTCCGGCAAATTCTTAACGAGTCTCCACCATACGTAACTTTATACATAGAAGCGATTTCACGTGTCGCATTACACGTTTACTCGACCGGCCAGGCAATTCTCCCCGGACTCAAGTCATTTTACTACTCTACAAATCATATTTTCCTACCCACCCACCTAAGTAACCTATACATACAACCTATATACCATATCGTATAACTAATGCCAACCTTGATATCATTTTTCTTGGAAACTTCACTTTACCCAACCAACACAATTCCTGCCAAAAGTCCTTATCATTGCAAATTATTAAAACTTTTGATTTTCTGTTTCTTTTTTGTTGCTCTTTGTGTATATTTTCTTAAATCTTTTCCATTCTCGATTTTAGTATTGTAAGTATAGAGAGTAAAATTTCTTTTTTTGCAAGTGTCACATTTTTCGCTGAACGATACTCGTAATTTCATACTTAGCATAATGAAGAAAAAGATTTTAGAAACACGATTTTAGACACGAGTAATTAAATATTTGGGTCGTTTCCGTTTGCCTACGCACCGTCTCGTTTTTTCCTAGCAAATACTCTTGTCGATTTTGCAATTTGTTAGGATACATTCGGTTTGGTTTTAAAACATCTACGAAAGTCTTGAAAAATTGTTAAAAGTGAGGACTATTGAAGTTGAATTGTTAGAGTTTTCGTTCAGAATTGGAACCAAGCGTGGAGGGGAAATTGAACGAAGGGACGTACGTTAAACGGCGATTTGCGCTCTCCCGCACTTTTATCCCTTTCTTAATCTTAATTAATTTCAGCCGTTTATTAACTACCAGCCATATGACCTCGAGCAGAAGACCGTGGAAGCTCGCCTTAGGTCAACTGTATTTTCGCCAAAGTAAAGCTGTATCGCTGTTCACTTAAAATCACTTAACCTAACAGCTTCTTGTTAAATAACCATAAAGACACTATGATTCTTAAATCAATACAGATTATCTCAATAAAGATTATGACCATGCAAATCTAAAAATTCTTACAGTTAAAGTTTTATGATGAAAATATAATGCCTACTGAATTTAAAATCATTAAAAAAAATTTTTTGTAACGGAGAAATATAGATATTAACAAATTATTTAATAAAGATCAGATGAGAAGAATAGTTTTGTTTTGGTGACAGTGTATATCCTGCGTAAAATCATATTTAGTTTTTCTTGAATTAAAACACCTTATTTTAATTTTAATACTTTTTAATTTAATTTATATCTTTTTTTACGTTAAATATTAGTAAGAGAAGAATAAAATACGCCATGTTGGAATAGTTCCTCTTATTTGGTAATATGTATAAGATCATTGAGATCTACTATTTTATATATTTTTGTTTATCTCACTGTAGATGTTCTAAGCACAACAATAATCAAACTGATTTTGTCAGGCTACTCAAAATTTTCATCAATTCAATTGAATATCTAAATTAATCTATGTTATTAACACAAGCGCGCGGCTTAATCATTTTATAGTATAGTTAAAATAGCATGCGATGAGTTTTAATTGCTGCTAGCATAAACTTTACATCTTCTACTTGGTGTGCTTGTAAACGGTCACGATTGTACTACTACTTTTTCAAAATATAACTTTATGTTCAAAGTGCAAGTTTCCGAACAAAGTAATATTTATCTTTGAACAATTTAATTATTCAGATCGAACTTTTTGACAGCTTCATTCAAATAATATTAAAGGAATGTTAATTTCTCTATATTTGTCATTTACCATTGATAACATTTTTAATACTTTTAATTTCATCCGAACGTCACGAAAAGTTGTTCATTAATTTATGAAGAATTTTGTTCTTCTTTATACATAATCGTGCAAGTTAATCATTGATTTACTGGTCGAAATTTATGCAGGTCGGCTTATAACTTTTTTTCTTTATCGCGATTGGTCAGCTTCGGTATCATGATGGCTCATGCCAGATCGGATAATCCAAAAAGTTATCGACAGCCATCGAGAAAGGAGAGTGCGCGTTTGGCATAACCTGCACCTGTTCCTGTTTTATTACACATTACAGATAGGGAGAAAAAGCTGAAGCACTAGGCGGGAATAATTAGAAACATTTTTTACTGTTCACTTTTATTATATACAGATGAAAATATTGCCTCATTAGGACTGGATGGTCGAATAGGCAAATCCTTCAGTCTGGCACTTTCACCGACAACTAAACTCGTACCAATGTCTGACGTTAAGTCGATGATCGTTATCGTTATAATCATGTGAGTGCATTGATAATTATTATGCATTAACGAGTTGACGATTTTCAAGTGCAGCTTGGTAAGGGACGGAAAAGAAATAGATACTGAAAAACTGGGAAAAAAGCGAATAAATAAAGATTGTCACGCATGATTTGTAGAGAAATAAGGGAAGCGGGTGAGGCAATTTGTTTGCGAAAGACAAATGAAAGGAAAGGTGAAATTAAAATTGAATAAGGCAATTCGGGAGGTAATAGTTAAAGGTATAATAATTGTAGGAATAAAGCGATTTAATGCAGAAAGAGGAAGTGGATAAAATGAAGAGTAGAAATGAACGAGAGATAAGCGAAAGAATGTGAGAGGAACGAGGAAGCGAAGAGAAATAGGAGGAGGATTAGTAGCAAGTCGAAGGATGAAGTAAGTGGAGGTAAAAATCGAAAATGTGATTTTAGAGAGGAAGAGTAAGTATAGGAGGGGAATGTGTGATTTGTTGGAAAGAGAGAGGGGAATAGCAGTAAAATTGAATGAGGCAGTTGAGAAAAAGGAAGAAGTAAACGTTTATAAATGTACATAAAAAAATAATGCAATGTAATGAAAAAAAAAAGTGATAAAGTGGAAAGAGAGGAAATAAATGGAGATAAGCGGAAGAATGCGAGGGGAACGAGGAAGTGGAGAAAAAGGAGAAGGATTTGTAGCGATTTTGAAGATGAAGGAAATGAAATTGAAAAATTGGAAAAGGAGAAAAGAGAAAACGATTGGTAAAAGGATTATGGGCAAAGTATGAACGGAGTGGAGGAAGAAAGTAGTTGATTGAAGAATGAAGAAAGCGCCAAATGGAAGACAGAAGGCGGAATTAAATTAGCTATTACTAAGCTCGTAATCTGGTCGTAGCCATCTCACTTAAGGGCGGTTATTACGCGAATCAGTTAAGCCAGTAAGTGAGGGAAGTAAGTCTGGAGGAGGAGGGGGACATTGGCATTTCTGAGCTATGGTCTCGAGCGCCGCTAAACCTTTGCAAAAATCTCAAATACCTGCGATAACGCTTTTTCCTCCAATGAACGTATCACTGGATGCTTCGAATAATTACGCAATCTCGCTCTGCCGACAGAAACGATTCATCATTAGCTATATTAAGTCATCTATTCCCTACTGCATTCCTCCCAATTTTTAACCTTATCTACAGCAGCAAAAAAGTTAATTGACTCGACGAAATTGAATGGTAATCTGATCATTTTTTAAGACAACGATAACTAATTTTTAATATCGATAACAGTTATGCTCACATATTCAGCTACGATAATAATTAAAAATTAATTGTCACAAGTGTATTAAAGTCATCTTACCTCTATAAATACATTTCTCCAAATTTCGAACGTTATTCATAGTAGTGCAAAAATTTATAAAATTAATGGAATTGAACAGTAGTCTGAAAAACTTATAAGCCACAAGATTCGTTTACGATATGTATAAATTATGTTCGTGAAGAAATGAACTACAATAATTAGTAAGAAATTAATCCTTTTCTTTATTTGTTCACCCACCTCTTCAAGTTGTTGGTCGAACCAATCTATCAACTGACGTCCCACAAATGCGGAAAAATATTTTCCATACTGTGGCAAGACGTACTAATTAAATGAAAAATGGACCAAAATTGGCTGAAATGTTAATGAATCAATTTCCCCAAATATTCTCAGCAACAGTCTCCCTTCTTAATTTCTAACGTTATCTAAACTATGAAAATATTTTAATATTTCATAAATATAATAGTTCTGTCCATAAACAAATAAATATAATAAAGAGGAAAGTTTTGTCTCACATAACTTTCTTCATCGGTCATTAAAATTCTGAATAGTATAGTAGGATTATTATTATCGCGCCCTTTTTCATGGCTTTAGAGTCTACTTAATCATTGGTTACTACCGTTTGTTCAAACTTTCAAAGCAACGGAGTGCAAAGTAAACTGATTGTTTTGCAAGAATTTTTTATGTACATTGCCCCCCAGTTAATTGTATATTGATAAAAGCTTTAGAGTTGAATTTATGGAAATTTGCCAAGTTCACCAAGTAGTCGAAATCATTTAAATTTTGGCATTTGGAAATTTTGTAATATAAGTACGAATATTTGCTACTCGTGCTTGACCCACGGGTTCACTGCATAATGATGATGAAGAGGGAATCACTTGAGAATACAGGGAAGTCGTATTATATTTATTGCAGATAGTATATGTATATATGTATAAAGGATACCAACCAAGCATCGAAGTAGATAATTTTACGTGGGACGCTCGAACTTGGTGATTTTATCGGTCGATTTACAAACGGGAGTGGCTCGTAGGTGGAAATCGCTTCAACCAAACCTATTTATGCTGACAAGCTTTAATAAACTAAATGCAGCTGGCACCAATCAAACATATAGCTACAAATATCTACTAAAAGTACTCCACGTTTTAAATTTATTTCACAAATCTCTTATTTGTCGATGCTCCATTATTTTGCCAATTTATGCAAATCATTATTTCAGCAACAATCAATTATACCTACTACCTAAAGTTTTTACCTCCACTTTACATATGTATATTAACAGTTGAAAAGTTAAGGTTGCTTTTTTAAAACTCTTTAAACTTAAGTTTATAGAAACATATGTACAATGAAAATATTGGAGCTATTTTCAATATTACTAAATTAAGTTTTATGTCAAAGATCTGCAGGTACAGTTACAAATTTAAAGCTATTGTTTACTACCGAAGTTACTTAAATTAAACAAAGGAGTTAATACTTACCACCCATTATAGAAAACTGTGTAAATAAATCTTAAATATTCACAATGAAAATATTGTATATTAAAAAGTTAAAAAACTTTTTAAACCTAAGAGTTTTTTGTCTTTCGAGCAGGAAACTAATTATGGTAAAATGAATATATTGTAAATATACTATATTTTTCATATATTAGACACGTTTCTTAATTTCCTTTCCTAAGAAACACATTTCTACACACCAACAACGACCAGTTCTACTTTCAATTACATTTTGTGCTAAGTTTAATTAATCTGAGTAAAAAAGATAATTAAGATTTTGTCGACACACTCAGGTTATACCGGAAATAATTAAACTTTGAATTATTTCGCAATACGAAATTAACATTACCGTCTGAGAATATACTGCAGATTTCAATCTCTCATTTAAATCGAAGTTCAATAATTATAGTCTGTAGATTGATTAACGACAAGAGAAATTATACATTATACAATTTTTTGCATTTACTCACTACTGTATCTATAGTATAATAATATAACGATATCAATTTGCTTTAGCTCTTCGAGCAATGAGCTTTGTTTTAGAAAGAAATCTGAAATTGTTACTACATTCTCCCAAACCATAAATGCTTTTATGATTCTGATTAACGATGAGGGAAATTATGCATTATGCAATTTTTATCACCTCTTTACTGTACGTAGTGTAGCGTAAGGAGATCATTTTGCTTTATTGCTTCCCGAGCTATTGTCTTTTGTTTTATATGTACGAGAATGCCATGTAACGTTTGCACGCAACATTTCCCCCAAACCCACACCAGCTTGTGAAATCTAAAAATCTTAGAAATGTCTGGAGTAAACGACACATTATTATGATACTTTGGAAAGTTCTCTAAAGTGCCTATATAAATATAACAATTAAAAGACATTTACACGACTTTTAAATCAACTTTTTAAGTTATATCAATAATAAAATTTTATGTTTTCTGTCAAACCATAAATTTTTTATTTGAAATTTTTTGTCATAGATGTTCTGTCCTAAAAAAAGGAATCAACTATACTATTTCAAATGGGACACCCTGTGTATATGTTTGTTTCCCTCCATTCTTTCCGAAGAAGATTCGATGAGTTCCCTATTGCATCGGGAAAAGCCAAGGTTCGTGACCCGTATCCACTGCAATAGATTCGAACGATTATAAGGATCGTAAGACAATCATGGTCACGTTTGCTTCAGCAAAGGCATAGGTTTAACTCACTTAAGTTTCGTCTAATACAACAATTGTTCGTGACATAAAAATCGGTAAATTAGAAGATTTAAAAACTCCTCTCTCTTAAAAATATTCTTTTCTAATCTACCTCCAGCCTCCCTCTCCCCAACTCTTTAAAAATTTTATAATAAAATTTGTTCAGCATAGGTAATATACTCAGACATTACTCTGGAACTCTTAGCTTCCCCTTTTCACTGTCTCGATAAAGGATTCAAAAGGAAATCAGTGTATATTTACGTGGCGTTGATTTGTCTGAAATTACTTTAATTTTTTTTCTCTTACGGTTTAAGTTTAATTTATTAATGCAAATATTATTTAAGACGTCGCACATCTATCGTCGAATAATACTGAATATAGCTTATAATTCTCTTACGCTTAAACTGTAATAGTCTTTCGGATCTCACACATTGGTTCGGTTGTACCATTTCATAAATATTATTCGTAAACCGTCCGAGTTTATAATTTTATTGGCTCGTATTCAGCCAGTCTGATTCATTGATTTGGTTTGGTAATTTTCACTCGCCAACTGAGCCAATTATGTCAGCAGATAATATTTCACGTGCAATTTTAATTTGACTTGAATCACAAATAAAAGTCTGTAGAGCCTTCGGGACCATTGGGAATGCACACAACGAATAACCATGCGAGATATTATCGTAGATTATACGGAAAACACAACACACGTTGGAGCTTTTTTAATTGGCAATTTAAAAAATAATTTGAGAAGATACATGACGGATAATCAAAAGAAAACGTGAAATAGTTTGGAGAAAATACCATCCTCGCGGGAGTTTTCGAAACAACTGAGAAGTTGAACAATAATTTAAGAATTCACAAAAATTTACAATCTCGAAAAAAATTGTTATAGCTAATACTGTAGAAATCACGAAGCTCGTTGGAATTTTCATAATTAGCAATTTATAAAATAATCATTTTTTTTTACCGATATTTCGACTTTTAATGATTATAATATTTCTCATGATTGCTAATTAATAAATTTAACTGGTTTGCTGGTATTAGTCTCGTTGTATAATTCTTAATACAATCTTGTCTATAAGATAATTTTCTCATAGAATGAATGAACTTGTGATAAATTAAAAAATGAAGATTCCATAAAGAATAATAGGTTAAGTTTCGAAAATAATTTGTGGAACTATTTCCTTATAAAACGTCATTTAGCCACGTAAATTTATCAAATCATTGTGATATATGATTTAAAATGCACAATGATAAAGAAGCGAAATAAAATTATGAAGCTAAAGAAATTCAAGTACTTTCCACGTAATCGACACAGAAAATATGTTCTTTGAAAAATTACGATTGTATCAATTTTACATGGTTATTTTCCACGATAGGAGTAAATGCAAAATTTAACTGAATATAAAATACGTATAAAAATTTATTTCCTATATCATTTATAGATCGTCATTCGAATAATATATATATCTAATTGAATCTCTGTAGTAAAAATCTCGTTGAAGCATTTCCAGCTTCCATCAATATTCATATAAAATTTATGAGCTTAATGGAAAACGATTTGTAAAAGTCGGCTAATAGATATTGGCCGAGGGTAATAGAATAAAACAGAATGTGGACTCGTTTAGAAATTGATAAATCCAACCAATCTAAACGTATATGCGCGGCTGGTGTGATCTAATTTGTGTAGAAATTAATAATTAATCTTGATTAGAAAATATTGATTATCTCGATAATAATAAAATGCCAGCAACAATTTCATTTTACTGTAAGCAATTAAATTATAGCAATAAATAATCGATGAATACTGATAAATCCATCAGAATATGGCTCGATTAACTAATGTAAGATCTGGAACCCATTATAAGCCCTATTATACTGATCTTTATCGATCAATAGACTGGCGTTGGAAATATTTTTCTCGTGTCACGATAATTAGCTTCGGTCATTTATTACGTCATAATATACAGATGTATCAATGAAAGGGTACAATATAGTTATAAAGCTAAAGGACTAGTATGTGAGTTTAAATTCGAACAAGAATCGAAGTCAAAAAGATAAAAAGAGAGAAATCTTAAAATAATTCTTTATTTTTTTTAAATGTTATCAACAATTAGACTGTGTAACTAATTATCGAAGTTGCTTCAGTAATTCTTGCGATATAACTTTTCAAAGTTTATATTTCCGCTTTATTACCCTCTGCTCTTTCAATTCTTATAATAATGCACGTATGTGTCAATTTTTACTGTTTACACAAATGTCTAGGTTTTTCATTTACCTATACTGTGTTGTGATTATAATGAATTAAAACAGCGTCATACAAGTTTTGGAGCTTTACAAGAGTTTATTGGTATAGTCATGACAGAGAGAGGTTCATAGTTTTAATCGAGATGATAAATTAATTGACTTTATTATCAATGTAGTTTGCTCGATTTATTTTCAAGGGATGTGCTTTATCACTCGCCCTTTCGATTTATAATAATATATGTCTCTTTTCTACTAATGCCTGATTGTTTTATAATACACTTTTCATTTAGAGAAGAAGCATGAAGATGTTTAAAGCTTTATGGGAACTTCAAACGAAGATTTTATCGTTTCAATTAAGACAACTAATCAATTAAATTTATTTACATTTATTAATTTCGAATTTTTCGTTTACCCCTTCTTAATCGAATGATGTTGGTCAGTCTATAAAAAAGAAGCTTCAACGCTTTATGAAAAGATAGTTTTATTTTTTTAATCAAAATAATAAATTAATTGATTTAATCATAATTTACTAATATCCAGATTTTTCATTTATTTATAACTTATTACATCGCATGACGTCACAATTTGAAAAAGAAGTTTCGAAAAAATACGGAGCTTTACGAGAGCTGTGTAATCACGAAGGTCTCATTGTTTCAATCGAAACGATAAATTAATTGGCTTGATTATCGACGTAGCTCGCTTGGTTTACAACACGGGGGGCCTCAGGGCTTCTCTCATTCATCTCTCATCGCGCGTAGCGCATAGCTATTATACACCGGGTGACGCAGAGATACGTGCTAAAATCGAAAACAAATTTAGCGTTCGCTCGATCGTTTTACGTGGCACGTGCATCTTTTTTATGACGAATACAAAACTTTACTCAGTACTCGAACGCTGACGCTCAGATCAAACGCGTACCGCCAAATTTTGCACACTTCATAAGCTTTTATGAATAAATCTTTCTACTCGCATATGTTAGCGAAATTCGCAAATACAATTAACTGATTAATGAAAATTGTAAATGTTCTAGGTGCCTTTTATTGCATTTTTAGAAAATCAAAGGAATTGTCTGAGTCCAATTGTGTAATTCAGAAACTTTAATAATTGCTTTTTAATTGGTATAGTATAGGGATATAATCTTTTATAATCTATGTAATTAAAAACTAAACACATATATTTACATGATATAAAAAAAATAGAATTGGCAAAAAGAGTCGCTGTTTTAAGGAAACTGGCAATTAGAAGGTATGAAATTTTTACTCTTCAATTAAGTTAATAAAATTATCTTTTTTCCAAAAGTCTTCTGCATCTCTTCGCTATTTCTTGCAGTTTAACACGAAATTTGTTCAAAATACATCAAAAATTATTTTTATAATTAAACTACTAAGTTACATCGCGACGTATTTATCAATTTCATGTAAAAAATTAATTATCTCAGTTAAGACAGCAAAATATGTAAATTTTAAGAACGTTAGTAAGAAAATAAAAATTTGTTAAAAATTATAGATAATATACTTACATTAGCTAAGTACTCTGTTCCAGTTGATAAAACACTTCTATTTATTTGTAAGTCTTCATAACTCCGTACATAAAAGAACCATGGATGAAATATAGTCTTCATTCATTCTCTTTAGGAGCCTATGTACCAATGTTAATTTTTATTCGTTCATAAAGAATGAACAGTGAAGACAAAAATTCATTAAAAACTTAGACAACTTTAGTTTTTTAAAAAACTTTTAATCATCTTTAACAATAATTAATTTTTCGTGACTAAAAATTTATTATTATTATTGAAAATTATTTGAACTGTTTTTATAAATAAGCAACACTAAAATTTTCAAAATTTTAAACTGCTCCATTAACGAAAAAATTAGTTTTAAAATGTTAATTTTTTGCTGAGTGTTCCGCGAGCGAATCAGTAATTCTTCGACATTATTTGGATGTTGATTTTCGCAGTAGCATATACAGGAGGAGGGTGTTCGTGCCAACGAGAGGAAACATTTATGTGTTACTTTAAAATCGACTAGAATTTTCGTGAGAAGTCTGGAGAATAGCGCGAAATGCACCTGACTCTTGCCTCGTTTCATATACGCAACAGCCGTATGAATGAAAAACGATGGTGAGCGCGAGCACACACGTTGTAGATTTTTTAGGGGATGGGTCGCCCGAGGGGAGAAGGGGAGAGAAGGTACTTGGGGAAGAGTACGTTTGGCACTTATACGTATGTACTGGGTGTTACGTGGGCAGCAGAAGAAGGATCAATAAAAAGGAAGTGCCGAGGGAGTTGTGGGGGCAACGCGAACCAGTCTTCAGAGTTTCTATACCCCCCCCCCTTCCCTGTTCTCTTCCGTCCATTCTCCTAGCCCACTAAACTCTTCTTCGACTTTCTTCGTTCACCTTCTGACCATTAGAGAACCACTGCAGGCCTATACTGATATCAATCGTACCCCTCACATGGACCTTTTCAACTAAAAATTGATAGATTTTTTTCAAAATATCTGTTTTAATTTTGTTTTCGTAAATATCATTAAAAATAATTGAAATTAATATTTTAAAATCAATTGAAAAAATTTGAATCCAATTGCTGGTCCCACTTTAGGTTTACTGAGAATCACTGCGTATACCTTTCACCGTACTGTCCGAAGTGCCCTTAGCGTGCCCCGTGCAAGACCGCGTGCCATGTTCATCCTATATACTATAGTATATTTATATGCCTTCCCTCCGCAAAGGTCCTTATTACCAAGTACGGAAAATTGCCGCGTGGAAAATCAAGAGATACATCCAGTAGTGTCTCAGCATTAAATCTTTTTGGCTTTTTATAATTATTGTTTCGTTATATAAAACGATTCTGAATAAAAAATTAATTCTATTATTTTACGATAATTGTTTATTTTAATGAAATTCTGTTAGAATTTATTAATTGCAAGATTGATTTGTTTGATAGATCCAGGAATGTGTAATAGCATGCATATACATAGTATCAAAAATGTTCCTAAAATGCTTCAACGTGTAGATTCAAGTTCTGGAACGTTTTAGGAGTAAAGATTCGAATGATCGTGTTGGTATAGTACTGATGCGAAATATGCTTGGGCAGAGCTACGTTGCTCGGGTATAAAGGACTATCAGAATTGGCATGGTTGGCATGAAAATATGAGCGGCGGTAAATTCTGGCCAGCGGCAGCTCGTTCTCTTCTCTCCTGCCTCACCCCCTCCACGTACCTTCTCACGCTCTCTCGCCATCCGCTGACTGATTCCTCGTCGACGGATCGCCTTAATTCATTGGCCTGCCTGCGTGTACCGCGATGTACGTTGTCCAGTCAAGTGTCAGTGTCAAGAAAACAGTTAAGTTCTCTAACAAATATCGCGTGATAAACACCCACCCACCCTTATATATACCTGCCACATTTCCTCGTCAACTCTGACCAAAACCTCTGTACCTTAAAAAACTGAATAATCAAAAAACCACAAGAAATTCTTTCTTTTCATTTTCTGAAAATATAATTATGGAAAATCAATCTTAACCCTCTCTAAGACATATTACTTTCTACAGTTTGAAGAGATCAAGGGTTTGTCTGTTGTGTAGCCAAAAGGCACTGCAAGTCGAAAAACTACAAATAAATACTAAAATAGAAATAATAATAGGATGCAGAAAGTGCTTGTCTGGCTGTTATCTTAATTTTCCTGAAAACGCAAATATTATTTTATGGAAAATTAGGCTGAATAAGCTAGGATAGACAACTTTTTTTTGTAACTTAATTTGAATAAAAATGTAAATAGCTATATGATACACATGTATAGTCTGGCAGATACGTTCCTGGAATCAGTTTAACACATTAGAAACATTTCTAACATTTTGTGCGTGCTTTGAGCGATTAGCGATAAATTGCAGCTAGACTTTGAAATCTCCTTTCATCTGGAGGTAGATCTGATAGGTTCGAATAATATTCCCTCCAGGTGGTTGAATTTTTTTATAATAAAAAACTGCAAAATTTCCTGCACGAAGGAAAAGATTACGTTTTACTCGTTATAGTGCAGATTAATCAACGAATGGAGACTGTGCGAGACTGTATCAATGCTATTAAACTGGATATAACGCATATAATTCTGAACTATGCATTACGAATAAAGCGATTCGTATACTTTCAATATCATTGAACAAGGAAGGAAGGGAAGTTTGAAAATGATAAACGTGACAAAGGAATATAGTGGCAGAAACGTTCCTGGAATCAGTTTAACACACGTTAAAACTATTTCTGACACTTTGTGCCTGCTTCACAGATATAATAATATAATGGTAAATTGCTTCTTGACTTTGAAATTTCTGTTCATCTCGAGGTAAGTCTGATCGATTCGAATGATTTTCCCTCCAGGTGAATGAAATTTGTCTAACAGAAATCTGCGCGGCATTTCCCGCATTAAACCAGATATAACACAATTCTGTACAATGCTTTACGAATAAAGCGACTCGTGTACTTTCAATATCATTAAATGATTTGATATCTATTAAAGCGTTGGAGGAAAGTTTGGAAATAATAAACGTAGCAAAGGAATATTGCTGCCGTCGCTCGTGGCTAATACGTTTTATTGCGCGTGCGCAAATTTGCATCTACCTACCTATATATATTAGTGATTAGCATATAAACATATACACAATCTATGTACGCGTTCAAACAGTAAATTACGCTGCCGAACTGTCCAGGAAAAAAGCTCCACTCTAAATTCTCAATTATCTCACGCTTGATTTCTTATGGTACCTCTATATATATATATACATACCTACTATGAATTACGATACTTATGGTCAAATCCCTTCAACAGTTTAAATGGAAAATGCGCTCTTTCCTTGGCCTTGCATTTCTATACCGTACGAATAAAGTAATAAATATGTTATTTTATACTAAGTTTAAACAAAATTATTTCCAAGTTATATCTATTAAAGAATATAAATTTCTGCTTATACTAA
Organism: Prorops nasuta; assembly: GCF_024137725.1. Taxonomy (NCBI): domain Eukaryota; kingdom Metazoa; phylum Arthropoda; class Insecta; order Hymenoptera; family Bethylidae; genus Prorops; species Prorops nasuta. The sequence goes on from NW_027116894.1 coordinate 40,242, forward strand.
ATCTGGATAATCCTGCAAATTATTATAAAAGTATGTAAAATATGGTTAGGCTCTATGAAAGAGAGAGAGAGAGAGGAGAGGTGAGGGGGAGGGGGTGGGGGATTTTCGTACAACAGAAAGGTAGGGGGTATTTTTGCAGCTTCTTTGAGCAAAACGAAGAAGTTATGAAAAATAAAATATGTTCCAGATCGGATTAAGAGAGAAGAAAGAAGCAACGGCGAATAATCTGGATTTCGTTCGTAAAGAACGAGTTCCATTGATTACACAATATACAACGTTCGTTTTGTCGTAGATCGCGATTCGCCAGTAATAAAGTGGTAACTAAAATAGTTGTTTCTCGACTCGTTTATCGCGTATAGGCGTAATGAGGAAGAAATCGCGCACTGATTGTTCGACCTAGCGATATTTCAAGCAAGTTTATCGGAACAGCTTTGAGTCACGTAGCGGCTTACGATATTTGTTTGAAAACCAATCTCCAAAGCTCTGGTATTTCCTGGAAACCAGTCTGAGACCATGAATATTTTCAAACCTTCGGCGAAACTGTAAACTTAGCTATATGATTTGTTTGTAGATGATTTTCTGGAAACAGGTACCTCCAGCTAAGAGACTAAACGCAAAATCAGATGCGATACATAAACTTAATATTTTATTGAAATCTAGTCCAAAAATTCATTTGCGCGTTGATATAATATTTATTATTATTGTTATTCTTACTGTTTTTATTATTATTATTATGTGGTTGTGTTTGGAGATCTGAAATTACACCGGAAGTCTTCTGTAAAAAGATCAATATTTACACGAGATGTTTTTTCTCGAATGTTCACGGTGTAAATCAAGAGGGTAAAATCGCATATTTCTGGATAAAATTGAAGGTTTCATACTACTTTAATGATGTGTTCGCGATATACTCTGTACGTGAATAGGTATAAATGCGTAGGAGTCTGACTCGTATGGGCGGCTCGCAGGAAGTCCTCCTCCGCAAAGAGTACTCATTCTCTTTCCTGCAATCTCGTAAAATTCAAGATGATTCTTTAATTATACAACTTCTTTTTCTTCGGGATAAACCACAATATTCAGTGTTTTCCGCATTTTCTACTGTTTATTTATTCCAATCTGAACATATGATATTGCTGCATTCATAATTTCTTGGCAAAAGTGTCATTAAATTACTAACCTTTTCTTCCGATATATAGATATGTGTAAAAAGTCAGGATCAGTGGGGTTAAATTCCCCCATTATCACCCATTTATTTATTTATTCAAAATTAAACGGAGTGTTTCGTTATTCACGCAATTTTTATCGAAAATAAGCGCAACAAATTAAAATTGAGTAACATTTTTCCATAGAGATAAACAATGAGGATTACGTTTCCTCATTAGCATCCATTTATTGATTGATAATTAAAACTATTTTTTCGACATTCGTGAAATAATAAATGCAACACGTGCGAGATATTTTTTTAATTCCATGTGGCTGATGTGGCTACGCTTCTGCGACAAAGCTCACACTTGATAAAAAACACATGCCTCCCGTACTGGTTGCATAATACACTATTTTGAAAAGCTATGCAAAAAAACCTAACTATTCAGACAGGGCTAGTCATACATAGAGCGGGGCTGTTTTAGGTACACTTTTCAAACAAGTGCGCGAGCAGTAATAACTTCTCGCACACGTTTAAAAAGAGTGCGTAAAGCGGCTGCTATACAGACTTTCCATTGCTTTGCATGAGAAGTCGAGTTTCACGCACAGCATGTCAATACCACCTTTTCTTTGTGACAATCGATAAAAATCAATAGGTTTTTCATTATACTCTATTTATTTATTTAAGTCTAATTGAAATTTGTTGAAATTTGTAGAAACTTTTGTATCCAAGTAAATGTGAAAGAGGAAGCTGAAAAAATTTTAGATGTAGAATTTTTCAAAATCAACGACGATGTGCAGCATACTCTTCGCTTTTACTATTATAATCTGTTCAAAATAGAAGGAACTATTTTAACATTCGTACAGGACTTTTTTCTTCAAACGAATAACCTGAAATTGCAAAAGTTTCAGAGGCAGCATGAAAGATTAATCGAAGGTTCGTGGTTTTGCGTTTGGCACAAATAAATAATCGACTGGCAATAGCAGGCACTATGCACTCTCGGTTGGTATACATACTGGATCGCGAAGATCCATAGATCACGCTAATGCTGTCGCTACGGTGGCTCGTAGATCATGCCGATCCTCCCACATGGTGATAGTCTCTCTCGATAAGAAATCATTGCGTAAGTGGCCTGCGATTCCCACTATAACGGATACACTCCTCTTCCGTGAAAAAACTATCGATGAATCGAATCCTTCCCCTTATCATCAAATATTTATTACTTGAAGAGCTTTGATGGAAAATCGAATAAATTTATTTTTATGAAAACTAGACATCACAATAACGAGATTTATAGTTAATTATTCAAAATAAATCACACAAGTCAAACAGTTTTTAATAAAACCGAATAAATTAAATTTATGTATTTGTGTGCTTTTCTATATAAATTTCACCATTTATAATAATGTATTCTAATAAATTAAACAATATAACCACTGTACTGACATACACTTTCATAAAATTGGATTTTTTCGGTTTTTCTCCAAAGATCCTCAATTATCAAATTTTCATAAAAAACCAAATATCACTACAGCCAGATTTTTTAATTATAACGAACCAACATTTTTATTTTCTATTTTTAGTTTAATATCGGAAGGAAACGGTGTAACGAGTTTCGGGCTTGTTAATTAATTTCAATTAAATTATAATTGGACCAAGTTATTGTGGGAACGGCGAATTTGAGAGAAGAAACGGGTAGCGATATTGGGAAGAATTTTTTGATGCTCTTTCTGGCGAATAAATGTACGTTTCTGCGTTGAAGAGAGGAAGAAGCGGCTCGTTTAGGTTGGGCCTGTCGAATCGATTGCATTATCGCTCGACTCGCCAGCTTTTTGCGTCCCGACTTGCGTCAGATACTCGAAAATGAAGTTTGTGCGTCGATATGGCCATCTGGCAAAATCTGCCTATACTCAAAATAGAAGAACTCACTGTCCCAGCATCCCCGAAATTCAAGCAGACAGACAAAATGCCTGTAAATATAAAAGAATTAGACCAACAAATATTTCACTGCAGATCGGATTTGAAAAACGACATTAAACATGCTGCACTTTTATGCTAAATTATAAGTACACACACACAAAATGGCTCTTAATACCAATCTATACTGTCAATGCATTAGAGAGGAGGTCCGTGAAAATGCTAAAATTAATATAAATTAATATTATACTTAAAAAAACATCAAAATTTGATTACAAAATTAATCATTCTAGACAGCCTATTATTATGACAGTGAGAGAAATCTAATGATGAATAAATTAATGCCTCGTATGCTTTCTTCAAAAATTCTTGCAAATCCTACAACTACTGTCGTATATATATAATAACAGTTATAAATCAAGGAATCTAACGTTAATTCATTTTCGTAACAACATGATTTTTTGATGATGGAACTCCTGGGTGCTTTAACGATCGTTTAATTGCCTTGGTAAATTCACAAGATGGCTGAAAAGACGGAGAAAAGAAACTTTTCCTTGACTTACAGGGCAGCTAATGATTGCTAACAAGCGATAATGATGATTGATGTACGAAAGTGATGCTGCTCAATTTGCCATTTTCTTCTTGATTAACAACAAGAAAAAAGTAATATAATGCAGTAGCAATAAAACTGATTGAAATAGACTAATATTGTTGTTATAACAAAGTTGACAAAGTATTGTGAAAAACTTTAATTGGTTGCTAAATAACACGATATTTAACAGAGAAGTTACAGTATAATAATAAAACTAATCAGGCTAGAGTGTAATATTGTTAATCACGTCATCGTCGAACGAATATTGCGTAAAATCAAATTAGGTACTGAATAATACGATATTCGACAAAAAAGTTAGAATAAAAAGTTGTTCAATCCACACTACAATACACTGTTATAGATTGTTTAAAATTACGACGACTATTGTTGACAATTCACTTATTGAGTCAATAAACTGTCGTATACATTTTATACATTGAACTATCAAAATATAATTTCATAGTTATACTGCTTTGAAAATATTTCTCCGCTTCGTCGAAATATAACTATATCTAGGATATTGATGAATGATCAAGAAACCCCGTTAAATAGTTATATTAGCGTGAAATTATCAGTAGGTATGATGATAGTCGTTGTAATATTGATGATATTTTCGTTGCACAGTTGCTGTGCCAAGGTTGATGGAAAATTGTGACAAGCGCAAAATTGGTTGCTATATAAAATTATACTCTCTCGTAATTAGAATTTCTTTAGATATTTTTTTATCTCTGAAAATGAGATTAATGGAGGCATTGCGGAATTTCACGCGTTTATCTGCGATTAAACGAGAGGATTCCACACGATACGATATTATGTCCCCTACGTATCTCCGAGTTGGACAAATTGTGCATCAACCTAATGCACTCGGCATTCAAGCGTAAATATAGCCGGTGGTTTTTGCGCTTATCGCCAGCCGTCATTTAATAACTCTGTTGATATAGCGAGCTGTTTAAAGGAGAATTTTTGCAAATTTGTCAAAGCTGTGGAATGCAATTGGAACAACTTGAAAAGAAATGTTTTTAGAAAATCAATTTGTAGGGGTAAACGTGCTCAAATATATATACAAATATTTCTGATCCGAGAGAGGTTTGAGAAATTAGAGGCAAAGCTGAAGTGGTCGCACATAAAAGGTTTTGCAATCGAAGGAAAGGATTCGAGTGGGCGTTCAGTCCAGGGGGCTCAATTGCGAGAAGCTCGATTCGATAATAAGTTTACAACTTCCGAGCTTATCGATGATAATTTCATGCCAATTTCTGTTTACTCCCTTTTTCAGCATCCACCCACCGATCCAACACTTTTTATACGGTTCAAACTTGATTCTTGCAGCTTTGCTTCGCTCGCTCGACTTCCAACGTAACACACTACTCACCTTTCTCCACTTAAAATAGACTCGCATTAACGTTCATTAGCAAATGTATAAATTCACACTCATTAGCTACGAAAAGCTTTTTTTTTACTTATTGAAGCACCTCGTTCCAATACCTTTTTCTAAAAATCAGTGGCGGACTGTGTAATTACTATTTTACCCCTTATTATTATAGACACAGTGTCAATAATGTTCCTAGCCTAATTTAATACGTTGGAACGTTATAAGAAAGTTTTAGACACCAGGTGTGCTAGATGGGTAAATATCATTGATAAATGTTATTATCAATAAGCCGGTGTAAGTAGCTCACATATTCTCTGAACGGATTTCCCGTCAAGCCATAACTGGTTCCTCGACACAATTTTCCATTCATGCCCCTACTAATTTTTCACGCCAAACGCAGTTTATATTCGTCGTAGCTAAATTGATAAAATCTATGCGATCGTTTATGTTTCTTGATTTAAATTCCGGTTTAGGCAAATAAAAAAATCGTAGAGCAAAATTTATATTGCGACTAACTACTTGTAATTGGTCACGCTATGTGTATACATAGGTCTAGACATAATAACGTTTTTATATCTCAACTACTTCTTTCTGTTTCTGTGTTTACCTTAAATCGAGCTTTACCAAATTTTAATAAACCACTGAATTCTATTCAAAATTTTTAATTTGCACATGCCATCGTTCACGTGTCTCGATTTAAATTTCAGAAAAATCATAGCCAAGTTTATTCACCATTAAATGACTAAAATTGAACACAAGCTGTCAAATGTATAGAGGCTTCAATTAGCATATACTGTTTTAATTCCTTATAATTTAAGTTTTTCCCAAAAAGGTTCCGTCATCAAATTTTACAAAATCACATAATTTTATTCAAAATTTCTATGGAAAGAGTATTTGTACAAACTATCAGATTTCGTTCTACCACGATCTCTATTAATTAATCATTTTAATTCCGAGCTTTATCTTCGAAGATAAAAAACTTATTGATTAACAATTAAAGGATATTATCTGTAACAGTAGAAGAATGCGTTATGTGGCAACAAATAGTTTATATTATTTATATTTTTACTTTTACAAAAACTGCATGTTTTATAACAAGCTAACAGTTGCTCAGAAATTATTTAGTATTTTTATTTCTTAAAACGAACTACAATTTAGCTTAATCCCCAGGGGTGCCTCTATATGATACGGCCCGTCCTGGTGAAACCACCTTAAATGGCTAGTACTCGTTTATCATGTCCTGATGTACATATATTATTTCTTTTGTCAGCATTCTCCGTTACATTCCAATTTAACAACAGTTCGTACAACAACTTCTTTCATAGGTCTGAGCATTCAAGAGATTTCGTTTCACGCAGTGTCAAGTCATTCATCTTCTTAGATGATCGATCTCCTTTTAACACACTTCAAACCTTGAATTCCATCCATCCTTAAATTTTCACTTACGCAACGCACACCTTTCCATCTATCACTTGTTAGTCTTCTCACGATCCAGTATAAAAATATGAACTCTCTTAAAAATGTTCACGAGTCGTTAGATGGTCATATTTTTGGCTGCCATGCGAAGAAAGATTATTTTTACACCGCCGTGTCTAATCTAAATGTGTAACTGGAATAATTACACGAAGAGAAACATAAGCTAAGATATTAATTTAAAAAATGTATAAATTTATCATTGTGTCACTAGATGAATATCTGATGCCAGATAGTAAATGTTGATTCAATTAATCATGATTTACCTAAATTAGAAACATTTATGATTAAACGAAAAAAGTAATTATCATTTCATGAACATAAAAATACTAAAGCCATACCCACACCATGCAGCAAAACACGGTTTTATAACAGACTGGTTTTATAGCTTTGTTCTATTATTTTTTACATAATTTGACAGAATTTAGTTGATGCAATAATCTGTTTGACAAAATAAACATAGATTTTCATTTTAATGAAAATGCCCAATGTATAAATGATGTAACATTTGTCAGAAGCAGCTAGCTTTCGTAATTTGATCTAAGCAGTGATCAAAGCCTAAACGGAAATTTAGTGTAGGAATGTTTTTTGTAATTCTACATTTGTTACTGTTTTAACAACATGTTTTTAAGTTTAGACAAATCAAGAGCTGTTTTCTAATAAAGTTTTAAAATATTACTTGGTCTTTATTAACACCTAATGAAAAATGTTGTATAACAATATATTAAAATATTTTTCATTCTATTTTATATAAACAAATTATATATCTTTGCTATGTTTTGTTATATAGTCTGGACATGGATTAAGAAAGTTATTTTCTAAATAATGAATCATTCTTTTCGTGTGATTGTTCATTTAAGCAAAATTCCAATTTAGTTATTTGACAACGTATTGGCAAACAAATTGGTTATTTCATGCAGTAGAACAGTAATTATATGTAAAGTAGAGCAACTTGTTACATTTCTACCATCCCTCAGACCCTTATAGAGTGTACACAGTGAGTAAAGCCCAAGGAAGCGTGTAATTTGGCTGCTTATAAATGAAAACTGGCTGCCTGCGATCAATTTCTCCCTCGATATCGGTTATAGTTGCGTTTTGAAGGTAGTATTACGCACTAAGTGATACCTGACCACTTGTCGATTTATCGCTCGATAAATTGCTCTCCATTACCCTCGATCTCCTCCATAAACCTTTCAGCCCCCACCATGCTTCGTCAAACTGAAATTCCTATTTAAATCAACTATAACATCACTCAAGCCTTTTCAACAATTTATACACATTTATTTCTAAAAATCTAGACTGGTCACTGGTCGCTTCGTTTTTTATATTAAACTTATTTATTCATTCAATCTTGTTTCTTTTGGAAAGAAATCTTCACTGTAATCGTGGAAGATAATAGAAATGTGATAATCCTTTATATATATATATATATATATATGTGTGTGTGTGTGTGTGTGAAAGGCTATAGTAATGGAATGTTTGTAAATTCTTCATTGGAACAGATCGGTATGTAAATGCTACATTATGTTCAATTCATAAATTTATTAGGTAGAGTATTGTTATAATAAGTAGAAATCCAAAGGTTTATTCGTATATAGTTGCAGTTGTCCTTTTACTTAAAAGCACATTATTTAGGGAATTATGGTTGAGTAAAAGCAAATAAATATCATGGAAGAGCACTATAGACGGTATCGATTAGAATACTATATCTGATTTTTCTGAAAGATTCTGCGTCAGCTCGCTTAATAAGTTAGCAGCACAATGAAGATAGAGGTAACTATATATGAATAGTTATAGGAGGTCTTAATCATTATGGAAGAAAAGCTTAGTTGCTTGTTGGGGGGAATATAGTGAGCAAGCGACACATGATAAATTTAGCCAACTGTTATGAACAGGCAAATATTATAGTCTTTTTGCAACGTCTATGTCCAAGTAAAACATAAATAATGATCTTACGCCTTTAATCCCTTAATACATTCATACCCCCCTTATAAACTACTCTTAAAAAAAGTTCTTTTATTTACATTTTCTAAAACTCCGCCAATTTTAAGAAATTTTATTTCAACTGAAATGGACAAATATGAAAAGCACAAGTACTATTGCAAATTTTTATACTTGACGTTTTTTTCATGGAATTATCCAATAAGGCGTTGGTCAGTCGTGATTGGGGAAAAGCTTTCATTTCGATTTGAAACGATTTCTTTTGCTACAGTGTATAGCACTCTGAGCGTGTCAAATCGCATTATCATTGATCGGAGCGAATCGATGAAGAAGAGTTTGAGAACCGGTCCTGCCTCACTTCATCCCCCGATCTCAATTCTTGTGCAACAAAAGGAAGAGTCATCGAGCCATCTGTCATACCGTTCTACACCTTGACAGCTATTGACACAATCGTTCAATTTAATCCGTATAATATTAGCCACTTTCCTAGCAACTATTCTCTCTATTTATTATTATAGCTATATGATAGCTCAACAAATCATATCAAAAATAATATATATTAAATTATAAACAATCACTGAAATCGAATTCTGATTTATACCGTGATCAATAAATTATAAGACAGGCAGAAATCTCTTGTGTGTCTGATTATATATATATTAAGCCTGTACTTATAAGAATATTAGTAAAATGTCATAAATGAAAGGATAATTCACAATTATTTGCCGCTGCAATAATTTAGCAACAATTAAATGAAAACGATAAACTAAATAAACCTTAATTAATTAATTTAAACTAAACGATTTTTATTAGTTTTGTATTATATTAAATAAATTACAAGTCATTTGTGTACATTCCGTAGTTAATGTTCAGTATGATAATTTGTTCATATAAATGTAATATCGCGATACCTGCAAGTTTTATCGTGTATATAAATCATATTCGACAAAAGCGATTAAATCGTCGATGAAGTTTAACGATTAATCATATATTTAAAGAAAAGTTGATTTAATCCAATAACTGATTGTTAAGAACGATAAATAAATTAGCAATTAGGAGTAAATAATGGTATTATGGCAATATTATGGCAAAATTGGAGTCTTGAGACGGCAGAGGCTGAAGAAGGAAATTGGAGGAGGTTTATACGCGCGCTTGTAATTATAATATTTGTGAGACTCGTCACTCGTTCAATTTATTAGTTTAACGAGCGACAGCAGCAAAGCTGCGTGATCATTTGCATAATTTAATACGGCAGGCTCGGTCAGGGAAACCTATTTATCGACAAGTCTCTTAACCAAATCCGATTAGGATTACCTTGCTTAGGATTATCTTTGGCTTTAATAAGCCAACCATGTTTGTTAAGTTGATACTTCAGTACTTTATTTGCATAACTGTAAGCTTATGATTTTTCTGCTTCGTCCCTGATGGACCAATTTAGAAAGTTCATAATTTTACATTTTTAGATTGCAAAATAACAATAATATTCTTATCTTTTATTATTGTTTCTTTTTCAGGCTGTAAATGCAACGTGGTTGGCTCCATTAACTCTGCATGTGAACATTGTAACTGGCCAGTGCCAATGTAAGCCACAGGTCATTGGCAGACAATGCAATCAGTGTGAGGTAATTATATCAATCTTGAATAATTCCTTCTCTTTTATCTTTTTTTTCTATATTTCATCTTCTTTAAAGTTACGATAAAAACAATTTTAAAATAATTCTTTGTTGTTTTTTTTTAATAATTTCCTTAAACTCTACTCCTATTTATTATTATTATTGAAATTATATTCTATTTTATTCTGATTTTAGGCTGGTTATTGGGGAGTTGAAAGTGGTGCAGGTTGTGCACCTTGTGGTTGTGATCCCATGGGTTCGGTTAATAACACGTGTGATAGCAATACAGGACAATGTTACTGCAAGTCTGGAATTGGTGGACCACATTGTGACACTTGCTTAACAGGATATTATGGATTTTCGCCAAATGGATGCCATCGTGAGACATTAATTTATTTTGTTTTTAATATAAGAAAACTTTCTCATTGCATTGTTATTATTTTTCATAAAAAATTGTCCAGTTTGCGAGCCATGCATTCGTCCAGGACACGTTTGTGATCCTGATACAGGAAGATGTATCTGTCGAGTTTGGCCTTCGGCGAGAACTGCGACAGGTGTAGACCAGGTTCCTGGAATTTAGTTCCTGGAGTTGGATGTAAACCATGTGGCTGCACGTTTGGATCAACCAAGTCTCAGTGTGATTTTGATGGTCAGTGTCCTTGTAGATTAGGCTATGCAGGACTCAGGTGTGAAAAATGTGCAAAAGGATATTACGGTTATCCAAAATGTCGACCTTGCAACTGCAATTTTAGTGGGACTCAACCATGCGTTGATGGAGCTTGCGACTGTGACGAAACTGGACAGTGTCCTTGCAAGGTTCACAGATTTATTTTGGAATCAATCAAAACTTACTTGTATTGATTCTAATTTTTTGTATGTATTTTTTTAAAGGAATACACGATTGGGAGACAGTGCAACAAATGTAAAGAGGGTACTTTTGGATTGTCTTACGATAATCCGAAAGGTTGCACCGAATGTTTCTGCTTTGGCAGGTCTACTTCCTGCCAGGAGTCAGGATTAAGTTGGGGGCCAAAGAAGACTAAGACGCCCTCGGGTTCTCTATCTCAATGATACAGTTGATGACGTCACAGTAAGGATTTAACCGATTCATCAAATTTATATTTCTTCAACTACCCCTTTCTGTTTTATAATATCGTTAATTTTTGACAGATTTCTTTACATGGCTCGGTTATCATTATGCCATCCCTAAATAAAGGATTAAACGTTTCGAATGGACTTTCGATCATTCCTGGTACGGATGGAGACGTTATTTTACCTTTGAATCTTTATTATAATTACCCATTATACTGGAGCTTGCCTGATTCATTTTTGGGAGACAAGGTACAAACGATTAATTTTCACTTTACAAGTAAAAATTATAATTGATTTCTTCATAAATTCGTTAATTAAACGGTTATAATGACATCGGCGGTTGAAGCGGTTGTTACAAAAACTATATTTTATAAAACGACTTTAAAGAATAAGTAACTTATTACTACAGGTGGTTTCTTATGGAGGATTTTTAAGATTTAAAACTTCAACTGAAGGTGGAATACCTATAATGTCAAACTTAATATATCCAGCTGTACAATTGCAAGGAAACAATAAAATAATTCTGGAGTACTACCCTCTTTTGCCAATTGTTGATAATTATTACGAAGTCAGGTATAATTTTGATTTAAGCTCGCTGATATTTTCTAATTCCATTTCAATTTGTTTAATTTACGATATAACACGTAATATATATTTTTTTCAGATTACATGAATCATTATGGCAATTGCATGGCAGGCCAGACTATAGAGTTAGTAGGGAAGTATTTATGGTTGCTTTACAAAACGTGCAGTATATACTTCTAAAAGCGTCTGATTCTGCTGAATTTGCCAGAACAAGGTAAGTTTCTTACACAATTAAAAAAATTGTTAACTTAAACATTTTAATGTTTACTTAAATAAAATGTTACTTATTTTTAATTTATAAAACATAAAACGAGTAAATATTTATCTATTCCAAGCTAAATTAATTAAAGAACCAAATGTATATGTAAGAAAATTAACTGGTTTATTTTAATTGTGACATTATTATACTGCTAATAGACTAACTATAGTAGCAAATTTTTATTGTTAATTTAATTAATTTATTTGGTCAAATTTCAGTTTAATCGAGGCATCCCTAGATGCTGCTGTCTTGACTCCTACTCATTCACCGCCATTTGGCGACTGGAGTCGAAATTTGTCAGTGTCCTGCCGAATACAACAGTACCCTCTTGCCAGGACCCAAGTATAGGGTTACTTCAGATGGTACAGCAATACAACTGCAACTTCTACAATCGTGATTGATCTTGTTGGCAAAGCTAAACGCTGTCAATGCAATGGAAGATCTGAAATTTGTGATAGAGAAACTGGATATTGTTTGGTAAATTGTCTATTTTCTTTTGCTGTCCATTTCTCTTTATACATAGCACTTGTTCCATAAACCTTTCTAAAACGTTACTGAACTCAATTTCAGACATTGGCATTTTTTTGAAGCGTTTTTCAAGCGTTTTTGACACTATGTGTACCATGTGTTGGTTTTGTCCATCTTTTTACCTCCTCCTTTGTATTAATCATATAATAAAATATTTGATATTTTTATTAAATGATTAGAACTGCAGAGACAATACAGCTGGAGCCAAATGTGACGTTTGCGCGGACAGCTTTTATGGTCATCCAGATTTTGGTGGTTGCAAATCTTGCCCATGTCCCCAGGCTGACAAAAGATTTTCCAACACTTGTATCGTACGCGAGGATAATGAAGCCATTTGTCATTGCAAACCTGGTTGGTTTTTAAATTCATGAATATATTTAAGTTTTTTTTTATAAAAAATACTAATTAGGGAAAATTGAACAATATTTATGCTAATGTCACTGTACACGATAGGATACAGTGGTAAAAGATGTGAAAGCTGTGCCTACGGATATTTTGGCAACCCTGGTATACCTGGAGGAAAATGTGTACCATGCAATTGCAATTTGGCAGGAAGTACGAATGATGAGTGCAATGCAGAAACTGGTCAATGTAATTGCAGATCAGACTCAACTGGCAGAGATTGCTCAGAATGCACGGCTTATCGTCATGTTTTTATTGACAACGTTTGTTCATGTAATTAATTTTTTTTACTACTGCAAATTAATCTTATTTTATGTTTGAATATAAATTTAAGAAGAAAAATTTAATTTCTGTGTTTTAGCATGTAATGATAATTGTACTGGATTGCTATTGAACGACATAAAGGAGCTTTCTGAAAAATTGGCACGAGAGACAACTCATATAGCAAGTGGATACATTCCACCTCCATGGGAGGATTTAGCAATCATAGAAGAAAACACCACAATATATTTCGAAGAACTAAAAATCCTGAAAAAAATAAAAGAAAGGTTATCACAGTTGCCTTGGGGACGATTATAAAAGATATGCGGAAACTGCCGAAAAATTATTAACAAATGTAATTAACTTACCTTTATTTTTAGTTGCTTAAATAACAAAACTTTGCTTTATTTTATATAAAATTTATGTTCACAGTTCAATCAAGTGTTTCATCGAGCGAATAGTCCTCAAATCTAAAAGTGGTGATTTAAAGAATAATATTATAAGTGTTAGTATAGAGCTGGAAAATAACAAGAATAGTATTAAAGGTATTGTATATACTAAATAATAAATTATACTCTGTAAAACTTACATTTGTTGTTGGTAATACAATTTCTTACTTTCAGAAATTATCTCTGCGTTGACGCATTATGCCAATGAAAATAAGAGGATTGAAGTTAAGAAAGCACTAAAAGAAGCTAGAACTATTTTAAATAATTTAAAATCCGTTCATTTATCAAAGAAAACACTTGAAATTGAAATGTTTCTAGAGTAAGTATATTGATTATTATTATCATTATTATTAATCTGTTTAGAAAGTTATTGCCAGAATAATTAAATGTGTACTAAAATAAAATTCTGATTTACTATTACAAAACAGAGACGTAGGCGAACACATGGACCGGTTGCAATCTCTGTTCCAAGCAATTGAGCCACTTACGAATGCACAGGAAGAAGCGGAAGATTACAATGTGAAAATAAACGATCTACGAACTCTCATTGAGGATACAATGGAAGATCTGTTCACCTACGACGGTTTTTACAATGAAATTAACAAAACCAACGCTGAGCTTCAACACAAACGTGGTGACATTAATATTTGCATTAATCAGATAAACGAATCTATAAACGATGGTAATACGAAGAACGAAGAAGCCAAGGGCTTCGTTATTGATATGGAAAATAATGTCCAGGTACGAAAATGAATATGAGGAGAAAGCATCCTTTAATTTAATAATTCTGGAAAAAAATTAATTGGTTTAACAATTGCAGGATTTTCCAGAATTGAAAAATCAATTGGAGTATTCAAGTCAAGAGTTAACTATGAAAGAGGAACTTTTGTATTGGCTGAATTTAAATTATAGTGAGCATTACGTGAAACCAGCAATCCTTCATGCAAAAAATTTGTCAGCATACGTGGACCAATATGTTGGGTAAGGAATCACTTAATTACATATTTGAAATTTATTGGAACAACGATGGTCCGATTTTTTATTTAGATACGGCAGTATATTTTGAACAAGTTAATTCTAAAATTTGCGTTCTTCTGTAAGAAACGTTTCAAAGTAATATCTACAATAGTTTAATATTTTAGCAAAGTCTAATGATTTTAGCGCATGTTTGTCACTGTTTTTATTGAAACATAAAATATCACATAGGTTTAGTTGTTCGTTAATTTAACCAAAGGATGGCGCAATCAGATTTGATTAGTCGAGGTAAAGTGGCATTCGACAGATGCAGTGTTTTTCTTATTAATTTCTTTACGTCAATTTTGATTTAAATAGAAGCGAGATAGTTTTATTGTCGTTGTTTTTTGTAATTGATGTTGAATGACCTGATAAAGTGCGACTTGGTGTTTCTGCCGAGCAGTCTATTTTCCAAGACGCGAGTTATAGCTGCAAACCCACTGAAGGCCAGCCAAGCTTACAAAAACATCGTTGATTCATTGGTATCTGCAAAAACCTCAGCTATTACTGCAAATCGAATTGCTGGTGAAGTTTATTTCAAGGTAAGATCGATTCGTAGTTAAATTGATTACACTCAATTTTAATAGTTTATTTCTCAAGTTAATACATTTTTAACAGTTCTATATTTGCATAAAGATCCACAGTCTAGTGATCAAGGTCATTATCATTTGCTCTCATAGGTTTTTCCTCATGGACCTTACGCAAAGTCTCTTCAAGACATCACAGAGGAAACAAGATCAAGGTCACGCAAGCAATGGGAAATGGCGGTAAAGCACGAAGAGCCAGTAAATCAAGCCAATGCAGAATTGGAGCTTCAAAAAAAGGCTATTGTCACCTTGAAGAATTCTTTGAACAGCACCGGTATCAAGGACAACGAAATAAACGTAAAATTACGCGAGCTTCAAAGTGGGACTAAAACATGTATTAAAATTAACTCAATGTTTCAAATTTAATCATGAAGTTTCCTTTTCTCTAAGTATCACTTTGTATATTTTTTCATAGTACACGAAGGCTTGCAAAGAGTTTCTATCGAAAATGACAAGATTTACGATTCAGTAGAAAATTCGAGAAAAATCATTCACTCCTACAAAGAAGGTATCGCTGGTCAATTGAAGCCACAACTCAACGAATTGAAGCGTGAAAGCGATTCAAAAATTAGTTTGGCAAGTGAGAAACGTAAGTATTCAAAGCAATAGTTTGCAGACTGATCAAATAACGATTAATTATTCGGTAATCATTTTTAGTTACCGAAGCACTGAGCAATATTAAAAGAGCCGATGCGAAACTTATCAGCTTATCAAATGCAGCTATAAAACGACAAGACGAATTTGATAAATGGAATAATACATTAGCAGCTAAATTACAGAATTTGAAGAATAAAATTGCTGAAGCTAGAAACTCTGCTGATGGGGTAAAATTTTTATATTATAAAATTCACGAATTACACACATATTCTAAAAAATATATTTAATGTATTTGTCGTTTATTGATTTAGGTAAGAATATCCTTAAAGTCTGATCAAGGAAAAAAATGCATCAGGTCCTACAGACCAGGGGGATTACAGCCAACGACGACCAATTCAATTATATTGACTTTTGCCATTCCCCACGAAAGAAGAGATGGTGTACTATTTTATTTACCCAGCAGCATTAACGTGAGCCTCGTAAAGTCAATAAATAACCCTCAGCTACAGTGCTGTATTTGAATTACAATTTTACAATATGTGGGTTGGACTAACCCAGTATTTTCAATAGTATATGTATTTTTACATAAGACATCAATTTTGAAATGAATTCTTTTTAATTTATTCACCTAATAGTAAGAAAAAAAATAAATGTGTGACAAAATTTTAATTACTCAAGTGCCTGAGGTATATATTTTAAAAATAATCAAATTAAATAATTCAAAAATTTATAAATGCTATATAATACATATTGGATCACTTTAATCGAGTGCTGTAGCTGAAACTTAACGATTATGACAACTGTAATAATTTTATGATGCAGAATATACATGAAAGTTAAACTGAATAAATTTCAGGATGATTTTCTCGCTTTGGAAATGATCGATAGGAAAATAAGATTCGTATGGAATATTGGTGGTGGAACAGGAGTTCTCACTCATCCAGAAATTATCGAGAGTGGGAGCTTCGATGAGGATAGTAGTTGGTACCGAGTTGAAGCTGAAAGGTAATTATTCTATTTAATTCTAGAAAGTTTTACCACAATGTTTTATTCACGAAAATATTACATTGCAGAATAAGACACGTAGGAAAACTGAACGTTCGAAAGCAAGCATCAAGATCTGGAAGATATCTTCCTGTGATGAATTCGACTAATTCCGAGTACAGTCGTTTTGATGTTGGAACTACCGATCGCATTTGGATTGGAGGGATTTTAGAGTCTCAGCGAAGACCGTCAGAACTTCTGGCTATGAATGGTTTACCTGGATGCGTTCACCAAGTTATACTGGATGGAAAACAAATTGGTCTGTGGAATTTTGTTTCTTCAGCACCGGATTCCGCTTGTATGGCTTGCACGGAAGGGTGAGATCTTTAAAAATAAAGTGCTCCTTTTCCTGTTCGATAATCTTAATAAAATATCACATAGCATTATTTCATTTTTATTTTAAAAGTAATGTTTGTTATTCGTAGGTTCGAGGATGCCAGAGGTGATATAGCTTACAGCTTCAATGGAGAAGGATACGCTATTAGAAATAGAGCATTCTCTGGTCCATACAACAAATATACATTCGGAGTATCAATCAGCTTTAGAACATTCGACGAAAATGCACTATTATTTTTGGCTATTAACCCTACAAACGTAAGACTTTATTTTTATTTGATTGGACTGTATAACTTTTCAATTTATTTCAAAGCTAAAATTAACATTATGTAATGAAATTTTTGTCAGGTTCCTAATTAAATGGACTGATCTCTATATATACCCATCAAAAATAAAAATAGGCATAATTCATTCAAATCAAGCGTAAAAATATCTTAGTAGTAATCTCTGGGACTTTTTTAAAATGACTCGCCATGTTTCTTGATTGCACATTTCTCATTAAGATCATTTAAGATTTTTATCCTAATTTTTGTTCATAACTCAAATTAAAAAATGCGCTTATAATTTATTTTGTTGATTAGTAATACAAAATTAAATCTCGAGTTTTAACTGAAATAGGTGTATAATGTGCATGTATTGGATTTTTATGCAGAATCAGCATGTAATTATTTCTCTTCGAGAAGGACGGATTGTTCTTTATATCAAGTATGGAGGAAACGTCAGTTTGGAAATGTGGTCTAATCAAAAGTATAATACTGGAAATTGGACTAGAGTCGACGCTTATAGGCAATATCAAACAAGGAAGAATATTGAAAAGTGTAGTCTCAGTATAGGAGGAAAGAATGATGAAAAGATGGGAGCTCCCACTCCACAACCAAGGAAAGAAGACATTCCCGATTTGTCTCAAGCTAAATATTATTTTGGAGGCGTTCCACCAAGTTTTCACGCTGAAAATGTTGTTTTGCCTCTTCAAACTTCGTTTCTTGGATGCATGTCTAATATTATAATTCAAGAAGGTTACGATCCGATGGCTGAACAATTTTATGGAGTTGAACCCAGCTGTGGCAATAAGGTAATATATATATATATATATATATATATAATTTACAAGATATAACAGTGATGTGCATTAAAGATTTAAAGGTGCATAAAGAACCTCACTGTGAATACATTTTATTAACAAATTTTTTCTCTGATGCCTAATCGCAGCTTCAAGGAAGCTAGGTTCGATCGGAAGATCAAACATTTATTAATAAAAAAATGTTTATTGTAATGTTTTGCATGCAGCTTTAAACTTTTTCTGTACCTTCACTGTAACACCCAGCATAATCCAAATAATTGGATGGGAGTAATGAAAAAAAAACTGATGATTTAAATTTGACACGATTGAGATGGAAATATAATATTTCTAAATTACAAAATTTGATCTTATTGAATCATTCTTATAAAATTGTAAACATGTTTTCGTTTTGCTTTGTCATGTTAAATTTATCTCATAATTTCATTTTATAATCAACTTTTACATTTACAGCCATTGAGGATTGTTGGATTCTTTGGAGAGGGATATTTAGAGCATTCCAGCTACACTTTACGAAAAATTAACTCCGCAATTAATTTTTCATTCAGAACTATGCAAAAGGATGCAATATTAATGCTTTCCACTTTCCAAGGTCAAGACGATAGGTTGAATAATTTTAAGAACGAAAATGAAGAACTTATTGTGAGTCAACTATTCCATTTAATTAGTCTATAAGTTTATTAATTACTAATGAGAAATCGTCGCTCTATTAAAATCTCGTTATAATTACAGAAGAATAGTTATTATTCAGTTTCCGTTGTAAACGGCCAAGTACAAATCAGATTAAATGCTGGTAAAGGTGAACTAATTTTACAAACGAATAACACTTACAATGATGGAAGGTATCATTCAGTGACGATTATTAAAAGAAGGAAGGAAATAGAGTTCAAGATTGACGATGCTTACCAGATTAGTGGAAGAATGCCTAGTAGCGCTGCTATAAAAGGTCCAGATTTTGGTGGCCTGTATTTTGGTGGATTACCAGCACTAATTAATAATACTAAAATGGTTGGCAGTAGTGTTCCATTGTATGGATCTATAAAAGACGTAATCTTTGATGATAGGTAAGCTCCTTTGAAAGTATATAAAATACAGGATTTTCTATTTAATCGCACATAGGGTAAACGGATTTATAAATAATTTATGTCCAAATCGTTTATTAAACCATTGAGTAAAAATTCACTGTAATAACAATCATATTATCTTAAACTCCAATTGAAAACTGTAATCAAAACCTGTACTTAAAGCTGGTTTAATCTTAGAATCATTCGTTCTTTCCATGGCTTTAAAGTTAATTTTTACTTAGACACTTAGTACACAAAGTTAATCGTATATTTACCTCATACATACCTTTAATGAAAATGGAAAACAATCTTTTAGAATTCTAAGATTCGACGAAGCAACCAGCTTCGATCACGCATTGATCGGTAGACAAGGACCAAGTATGGGAAAAGATCCTCCAATCTACGTACCTTCCTCCTCTTTATCAAGAGGAATGTCAACACAGCCGGAAGGATGCCAAAAAGTACCATATTATTCTTTAGAACCAGGAGCATTAAAATTCGGTGACAAACCTCACAGTCACACTCAGCTTTATTTGAATTTCAAGAAATTCTGGGAAAAAAAATACACCATAGAATTTGATTTCAGAACTTATTATCCAAATGGATTACTTTTCATTACACCGGTAAGTTTTATTTAAAGTTATGAGTCTTTCCAAAAGTTCATCAAAACCATCTTTTTAATCGTATGATAGTAAATTAACAAAAACATTTAAACAGGGGCTAAAATTGAAGCATTATCTATTGGTTACTATAAGAGACGGGCAACTTTTGCTACTAGTTAAGAGTAAACAAAAGAAGGAGATTCTATACAAGACTCCTTTCAATGATGGTAATTGGCATCACGTGGTCTTATCTCATGAAGAGAGAAAATTAACGCTGGTCGTGGATTCTCAAACGCCACGAACGATAAAAGTGCCAAGGAAAATTGGTTTAGCTACTATGATGTACATAGGAGGTCTTCCGGAAAGTGGTACACCGATACCAGAACAAGTTGTGGTCAAATTGGAAACTCTGAAAGGTTGCATAAGAGGCCTAAGAGTAAATGGTAACGTTTACGATATGGTAGGTTCCACCAGCAGAGCTTTCCATGTAGGCCAATGTTTCCCTAGTGTAGAAAGTGGAGCTTATTTCCAAGATGAAGCTTATGCTGTTTATAGTAAGAATTTCATACTACTAATTACACCATAATATCTTGTTGTTTAATGTATAAATTATTTGCTACTAATATGTTTAATCTTAGACAAAGATTTTGAACTGGGAGCAATATTGGAGCTGCAACTGGAATTCAGGACATCCGAGCTCTCAGGTGTGCTTTTGTCGATAACAGCACCAGGAGGTTCTCCATCCCTTTCACTTGAAATTAACAATGGGAAAATAATTATGTCCGGTGACCTGGGTGATAACAATCCATCGTACGTCGAACAATCGTTCGCCACTCCTTATGCCATTTGTGATAATCGATGGCACAGGATACAAGCTGTTTACAATGATGAAGAATTGGCTTTAAAAGTCGACGAGCTTGATCAGAAATATGGCTTACCTGCCAATGTCAATTACCATTTTATGGGATCTACTGCTTCTAGTCCTTTGTATATCGGTGGTTTGCCGGGTAAATCAATTATAGAAAATCTATATGAATTTAATTAGAAGGCGAAATTTCAAAATAGTATGATATCCTGCTTTATTATAATATTGAAATCGATTATTCCTTTTTTAGCAACTGCTCCAAAGGGAACATTAATGACACGAGATCATTTCAATGGATGCATAAGGAATGTTATGATCGGAGGAGAAAGAAGAGACTGGACAGATATGGCTGAGCTACACAACATTCATCTAAGCTCTTGTCCAATACAATGATAATTAAAAATATATAACATATCAGGCTTTTTCTGAGATGCCTATCAATTGTTTCCAAAGATGGATTACATTGGATTACTTGTGAATATCGGTTTCAGCCAGATATAAGATTCCGTTTAACTCATATCTATATGTAATGGAGTTTTCCTTGAAATCTTGCCTACCCGTACACAAATACCTTTCGGGTATTCTCTCGTATAAGCTCCAAAGACTATGTAGCCTCAATCTGAAGGAAGTGTTCAAGCTGCACCGAAAAGTGCCATATCCCAACGAAAAATATATAAAGATTAAGACTTAACAAAGCCAAAAGATGCTAAACCACTAAATTGTATTAGGGTAAAGCTGCAAAAAGCGGCTCATTGGTCACCAAATCATGGCACAAAATCAAGTTTTGACCTACATAACGATGTAATTAATATATATTGAAGCAGCAGTCACTGCCATATTATTTAATTAATTTTAATACATTTTAAGTCGACTTGTACATCAGTATTTAACACCGCTATTTATTATGATATAAAGAAACTGGACAAAACAAAGAATATGTTTTACACTTTTATGAGCAAATAACAAATTAAGTGTTGTAAAATTACAATCGTATAATATATTATTTCAATTTTCCGTAAAACATCAAAAAAATAATTCAGAAAACATTAATTTTGTAAAAAGTGTCCTTCCTAGTGAATTAGATTTAAGTAAAACCATATATATTATTCAAAGGATATTTTAATATTTATAATTATATATAATACTCTTTGTATTCATAGAATTGTAATATATGCCTGTGAAGAAAGTTAACAATGCCTTAGCAATTGTGTAAAAATAAAAGGAAAATTCTCTTAAAATAATCAATTTATTCTAATGTTGAGTTATTTGGACGTCTTATATTTGTTGTGTGTTTAAAAAAATTGGAACAAAAAATTTAAATATGTTATTGAATTTTATTCATGACATTCGCTAACAGTAAAATATGACCTAAAATTTTGTCTTCGTTTATTCAATAAATATATATATTAGAATTATAATTAAAAATCAATTTTCGACGGGGAAACCTATAAAATATTAATGTTTGATGAGAAACTAAATGAGTTTAAATTTTAAAACGTAAAAATCAAAAGAACAAGTGTCTCATTACAGTTAAATAGCGTTTTTTAAGAAATCTTGAAGTTTTCCGAACGCAGCTCACTTATTGAATTTTGTTAAAAGATATGTATATATATATATATATATATATATATATACATATATAACCTTTTCTCTGGTGAATTAAATTTTACATAAAAAAGGTATTATATATTCTCTTCAAAAATCTCATGTTTGTTCAAATAACCCTAACAAACCAAGTAAATTAAATTGAAACTAAAAGCGCCTTGTATAAAAATTAGAACCAATCATGTTTCTTCAGTTTTAGCCGATGGAATAACTCTTAAATATTCCTACATTATAGTAATACATTTACATTTTTATACAAAAAATGTCCAACATTTAGAAAAAGGAATTTACAACTAATTATTTCGCTTGAAATATATTTAAAAATATGCGCTTTATTAAAAAGTGTATAGAATCTTTTTATATAACATTTAAACCCAAAAATATTATATATATTTGGACTGTGTTATACAATAATGAGTCAAGTCACAATTGTGTACTGTTTTAAGATAAATAAACAAATAGTTGTGTGTGTGTGTGGTCAACATATACGTATTAACGTGATTGGCGAAAAACTAATTCGTTAGCAAGTGGCATTGTGACTCAAGTAAATTTTGAGACATTTTTGTTCCTTATAGGGTAATAATCTGTAAGCATATACAACGGCCAAAATTGTTATTTCTGAAAATATGAATTAACACACATTATTGCTTAACATCATCCATATGTTTCCAAAACCCGCTTATATTATGAACTAATTTCGAAAAACTTAAAAATTGATCGAAAAACGCAGTTTAATAGAAATAAGGTACGTGTTCTTTTGATTTTTTCGTCCCAACACTTTATCCCATCTAGTTTCTCTTGAAATACTAGCAATTTATCAGGTTCAGTCGAAAATTTATTTTTTAATGATCATCCTAATATATAATATATATATATATATATATATATATATATGGATTAGTAGTTTGTAGGTATATAAAAACATAATATTTACAGAGACATGGATAAATTGGAAAGTCATTACTTCACAGTTGTCTGATAATAATGATAATGGGCTATTACATAAAAGTAATCGTTTATTATTAGTAAGCGCGATTACAGCAGTGTGCAAGTTACACCGCCACCTCCTCCTTCTTTAATTAAAGATTTTCTTCCTTCGTATTATTTCAAATTACGCATTACACAGCTCACTAATAATGTATCTCCCTCAAAATATAAATATCAAGCACAAGCAATCACTTCCCTCGGCTAAATATATATACTTTCTTTACATAGCATCCGTGATTTTTTCGTGTAAACAATTCTCGTTGACTTAATATTAATGACTATAATATTAACATAATTTCTCTCTTTTGCTTATTCGGCTCATTACGACCTGTATCTCCATCACATTTTCACGTGACATCTCAATTATTTACTTGCCATTATATTCAATATTGTCGTATAAGTCAGATTGTGTACGTGTACTTAATGGAAAATCACGAGTCACATTCCTCATTTCCTTACGACACCGTACAATAGAGATTTACAGCGCGCGCACTGATGAGAATGAAATAAATTATTCTTTACTACTATCGAGGGATTGAAGTTTTTTGCTGAGCTCAAAAAGATCCAAATAAAATTTTACTTTAAAATGCAAAATCGATATTTTACAAGGTTTTTAATTAATTCTTTTCTTTTTATCGTTAAGGAATATAGTAGAAATTCAATAATTGGATTGATCAATAAACTTATTCAAGGAAATAATTTTAAACATATTTTTTTTAAGTGCATATATAATTAAGTTCAATGTATTAAATCAAAATTGTTGGGCTTTTATTTTTTCAAACTGATTAGTTTATTTCAAATAATTCATTGTGCCAAATTCAGAATTTACTGAAAAAAAAACAATTATATTCCTCCATATTCCTTTACATCTTTGAAACTGCACCTTGCTTAAATAAAAAAATAAACTTCAACCAACGTAAATAATCTTTTTTTACTTTCTGTGTGAAAGAAATCAAAACTGTCCCTTTACGAATAAGCTTAAATTTATGGCACAATAAATAGGTCTTTCTTCATGTTATAACGTTAATTATTCTTCATATACATACAAGCCACGCTGTTAAGTCGTAAGAAACAGCTTTGACTCAATTCACATTAAATTCCTGACTGTATAATTCTCCTCTGTTAAAAAATATATATTATAGAACACTACTAAGGAGTAAATCAGTAATTTAAAATAAATTAACTGTAGTTATTTTTAGTCAACTTCTCACGTATAAGCAGATTACTCCAATATTTCTATGTTAACAAAGTGATAAAAATAATGTTGAAGATATACTTTTGAAGACTGACTTTTCTCACATATTATTGAAATGATTATCAGGGTTTCGAAATACATTTTAAAACAGATTTTAAAGACAACATGCTGCTAAATAAATTTTAAAGAGATAACTATTAACAAAATATTCTGCTTGCATTTTAACGAATTAACAAATTTAGTATGATTATCCACAATTTGCAGAATTTCGAATTATAGTTATTAGTTAAATAGTGTTTAGCTTCAAATATTTAATTACACTCAAACTTACCATAAGGCTGTTTTGGTACTTTTTCCCCCTTTGTTAATCGCAATGAAACTATTTATTTACAAAGCTATCCGCAAGCCAACTCTAAAAGTTTTAGATGAATATTGTACAAAAGTGACAAAAGTCACGATATTACGAAGTAATGAATGAATTTCTCATATGGTTGATCAAATAACGGATAAAATACAATAAAACATTTGATGCTTGAAGAGCTCCTTAGCTTGTTAATTCAATAAAGTTAGTTTTAGCTAAACATTATTCAATTGGCTAAATATTTAGCTAAATAGGAGCGAATAGTCGAATTTTTCTCCTGCAAATGTCATAATCATGCTCTTGTATGCAAACAGGCAAAGAACTAGCAATTCAGATGAGAAAAATATTATTAAATCTTTACACATTCAATCAAAATTTTGCCTAACAAACATTCATACCAACATGAATATAAAAATAATAGAATAGACAAATAAAATACTTAAGTAAGATATGTTTAGTCATGTGCGGTGCCTTTTGGCTATTAATCTGATACAAGTATGACAGCTTGAATTAAGTAAAATTTTTGTTCTTTATCAGACTTAAAAGAATGTTCTACGCTTTATCGAATTAATTGAATAAATTGGACCCTTTAATTTAATCAATTAATTTAATGAATTACTAAAGTTAATTTAATAAACTAATACATCTAAAATACCAGTTCCTTGCGCTCCGCAATAGTAGATAAAATGCTTTAATCGAGATTCAGAGCTGCAATTCGTTAATTTTAACAATCTCTTGCTCGTTTAGCCGATAGAAGACGCTATTCTATAAACGTAATACTTTCACATAAAGAATTGTTAACAATTTTTCTGTACGGAAGATGGAAATAACTGTGCAAATTGTATTATTATAAATAGAAGTTTTTCAGTCAACATAATAAATCCTCATCGCCCTCTTTGAAGAAATATTTTAAAATCAATTGTTTTACATCAGTCATACGCATTTCACTTGCAACATAACAATACACACGATTACAAGGTGACACATGAAAGCTCATTCGCATGAGTTGTTTACCGAACAAACATGTCATACTGGTAATCGTATAGGCTGATTATCGACAAACCTATCATACTGGTAATTATACGTAGTCAATGCTAGAATAGTGAAAAGAAATGAAATTCTGAACATTTTTTAAATGCAATTGTCCCAGAATTGCATTTGTACAAGCCAGCACTGACCAGGGATGTCTTTATAAAATTGACTAAGAACGCAACATTCGCATTAATTCGATATAGACCTGTATTAAAATAGTAACTATGAACAACAGAGGGCGTATAGCATAATATTAAATGTGACACTTGTGTGTGTAAAACTATATGACGAGAGGTATGTCCTTCTTGTTTGGTAAGTTCACCTTTTTGCCTTGCCAGAGACTGTTGTGTATCG
This sequence comes from Prorops nasuta, assembly GCF_024137725.1. Lineage (NCBI taxonomy): Eukaryota > Metazoa > Arthropoda > Insecta > Hymenoptera > Bethylidae > Prorops > Prorops nasuta. The sequence goes on from NW_027116894.1 coordinate 66,585, forward strand.
TGAAGGCATCTATGGTTACAGTCAGATGCTTTGTATGAACTTGAGAAAAGTATTTTCCTCCAGAATTATATCTACAATATAATTAGGTTACATATAGACATTGTATAAATCGCCTCTATTAAAAAATCGACTCGATATTATTATGCAGTGACTATTAAAATAATATTTGACTAAAAAAACTTACTTGAAAAATTTGTCGAACATTTCATCAATGACTTGCTTAGGTCCAATGCCGTAAAGTTTTGAAACTTCTTCTCTAACTGGACAATAAGAATAAAGAGCTCGAAATTGACAGCCGGCATCTCGGAATAATATGAGAAAATGTTTGCTTTCTGATCTTCCAATTTCGTCTAATACTCTTCTCTTAGCTTCTCTATTAACAGTTCCTGGGAAAACACAATATTCCACGGCATTCAACATAATTCCACGATTTGATTTCGTTGTTGGTTGTTTGTACAATCGTGGACCTAAAAATATTAATTGGATACATTACAATAATTAATTATACGTAAATCAATTGAATACAAATTTATTAATAAATTACCATTGTAATCCACCATAGAACTAGGCGTACTGCTAATGTCACTACTACCGTCGTCGAAAGCTCTTCTTTTTGTCATGAGACCAGGTGGAAGAGATCCTGGACCGGAAGGTGATGGAAGATGCTTCATACTGCCCATACCAGGACTAGGCGCCCTTCGTGGAGGTGTTGCTCTCCCCAATCCACTATCCGTATCTGTGCAATAAAGATAAATTATTATACAAACTAGTAGTATTAAATCAGACAGAAAAATTAAACTTGAAGAAAATGAGGATATGACAAAATTAAAGTCTGGATAATTAAATTATATAAAGAACCAAAACCTTATTATTCCTTTAACCCTACAAAATAGCCACCTTATTTATTTTAATTTTCGAGTTAGTTTAAGAAAGACTAGAAAAGTTAGCTGATTAAACATATAAATCTATTCACTTAATATAAACTTAACTCCACATTTTGCGTTCATTAATGGGTTATTCTCGCAAGAATATGTATATGAAATTGTATACTCCCAGACTATAAGCTTGTTATCGTTTATATTTAACTTGGATCTATAAAATAGTTCTCGAATGCAAACTATACTCATGTCTTATATATATTAGTCAAAATTAAATATAAATGAGAAGAGAATAATAAACACAATATATAATAGAAAGCTTATTGACAAGGAACTTACAATTTTAAATTTTTTATAAGACTCAGCCTAATGAGTTTAACAAAAACTTATATTAAATACTAAGAAAATTGATTTTCCTACAAATATTAAAGGTATATTTGTCTATTAATAATATAAGTAATTAAACTTGATTCTAAATTATTACGTGATTCTATTCTATTTTGTCGTTTAGAATTTATGTCACATTTGAAGCAAAAAATGGATGGCTTTATGAATAGCATGATACCATCTAATGATAGTTAACAAAACAACATTAAGTAGATTAAATTTGTATATCAAATTCAAATGTAGGTTAAATAGAACATAATTATCAATAAATTAAAAATATTAGGCTTGAATTTGTTATACTTTAATTTTAGAACCTGTAAACAGAAAGGAATACACAAACTAAAACAAAGAAATCATAAAAACGACATGAATTTTATATACAGGACTTAAATTTAAGTTAGAGTGAAAAATTATTAGACCTTGGATCCACCGAGGATAATCTGAAAATACTAAAAGTACCTGCTCCCGCAACCAAACGCCGACAACAATAATAAGCTGAATAAGCCTGAACTGAATCTTAATCTACAATGGCAAATGAATGTCCTGTGAAAAAAGTCAAAGTCTCACCTGAAGCCCAAATGAAAAAATATAGCATTGAAGAAAAGCTTTATGTATGGCTATCAAGAATCAATAGCTGTTTCCGAATCCCGATAACCAGTAAAAATGTAGTAATTATAGTTTTTATTGAAAAAATTAGTATTGTGAGAAAACTTTGACATGTACTAGTGATGTATGTGAATATGTGTCTATAATAGATGTCAACAATTCTTAGATCTGTCACCATGCTATTACTATGTGATAGCAAATACCTACATACAGTGCATGGTATACAGTAAGAAAATTGCGATATGAGTAAAAAGAGGGATAAATGTATTCCAAATCGCAGTGCTTCTTACCACACAAATTCATCAAGGAATTAGATTTTCTCCCTTTAAAGTTTTGGTAAGTCGGGTATTTAGGCCTGCCTCTAACCTGTTGCTGAGGCTCCTGCACATCTGGAATAATGCAACGTTTACCTTGTTACACTTAACGCCATGTACGATTGAAAGATGATAATTAGTAAGGAATGCGTCAATCGTTGCATCTCAGGGTTTAACTACGAGCCATGTCCACTGAGAATATAAAAAATTCAAGTAGCTGGTGCAGTATGGTGCAGAACAACTGTTGCGTTCCAACTGAAAGTTTTCTACAGAATACTACATAATGAAAAGAATTAACTTGTCAATCATTAAATAATAGATATTAACGAGTTAATTTGAATAATAATTCACAGACTAATAATATATATGTATATATATATATATATATATAAATTGTTTAAAAGGCTTATAACAGCTGCCGTGAGTGATATATCCTGCAAGAATTCTACTTCCATAGAAATAAAACGTTCTGAAGAACATTTAGTCATTCTTCGAAAAATTGACAGATATTATACCAACCTCTTGAGGTTTTGTAAGAGCCACGTCGACCCAATTGGTTTACACTTCGACACGGAGACGAACCTCTACCATCGTCTGGTGAATCTACGGAAGATACTAAAATAGGTTTTGTCTATTACAATCATTTAATTCACTCCGATTTATAACTATTAAAACTAAATCTAATAATTTTAACACAAATATACTACTGTGCTGATACAAAATTACTTTCTGGCATGCCTTATTAAAAAAATTATGCAAATTCTGAACATACATAAAGATCATTGTAATTAGGCAGTCTAACGTGTGTCTGTCTCATATCACTAAATAAATTAAACTAAAGATTTTGTTATCATGTTAAATAAGTTAAATTTTGAAAAAAAAAAACAAACAAACAAACAAAGTTAAAAATAAAATGTACAAAAATTTTGTGCGATTTGCCTGTCCGAACTAACATATTTAGTTTTAGTGTTAAATTTGGAGTGAGTATAATATGATTATATTTGTTGTGAAGTGTGAATACTGTGCATACCCCTGAGACTGCCGCCCCGATAAAGAGGGCCGGATCGCCGATCATCAATGTGAGCAGCTGTGAGACTATCCTGAGAACCACGGTAGTAATCCCGCTTCATCGTGGAAGAGGTCAGCGACGCTACAGTAAGTGTGTTAGTGCAACATACTCTGCTAGAAATCTCTGTTCTATTCTAGTTTATTTTTTTATTATTTTCCGTAATTAAATTATTTATATATAATTGAACCCGTTATGGGTAAACTAGCATAGACAAAGAAGTCTAAAGCCTGTGAATAAGTGACTGAGTGGAAAGAAAAATTTAAAAATTGAGCAAATAACAATACCGCAAATAAAAAATAGCTAATAATAATAGTCAACATGCAAATAATGCAATTAAGCAACAATTACAACACTCGAATGTTTATATTAAATATAAAAAAATATATACTATATGTAAAACTTATCGAGATTAGGTATACGTGATGAGATTAAACTTTCCTTTTTGTAATTTATCAATTTAATTTTGAGAAAAATATACCCATCACATAAATACATCCACCGAAACTTCAATAATTCAAGTATATATTAATTTATATCACAAAAAAAGTTTAAATAAAACCTAATATATATATACCTGTACTTAGATTCGAAGATGAACCTTTTTTCCCTCGACTAGGTGTAAGTGCTCCAGAATCCAGATCTGCACCAGCATCTACATGAATTGTTTTGGGCCTTTGTCGGGTTGCTGTAGTTTTATTTCTTAATTTAGTTGGTTTTATTGCATTGAGAAGTTCTTTATCAATAACTTTTCCCTAAAAACAATATATATTAATGAAGATATTGAATTGAGTGGTATTAATAGACCACGATAAAAGATAAAATCAAATATTATTTTTTGTTTTCTATTTACTTCTCTTTCTGCTTCTTCAATAGCTTTTTTCACTTTGTATTGTTCTAAAATTGCAGCTCTTCTTTGTCTATCCTCTTCTTTTTTTCGCTCTCTTTCCTCAATTTTTAATTTTTCTCGCTCTCTACGAGCTTGGGCCTCTGCCTCTTTCTTTTCTTTCAATTCTTCCTGCTGTTGTCTTCTCTGTAGAGATAACAACATAATTTTTTCTTTTTTACGCTCCATTTCATCTAAAGAATTCTGCATAAAAGTAAAAGAAATATTACTTTACACGTCATTGAATAGCATAATACATAAATTATATTTACTTTAAAAATATGTTACTTTTAAGTGTAATTACTTACAGGATCAGGGTTTGCTAGTTGATTTCCAATAACTAAACCTACTCCGATCGATTGTCTACCGTCGGCATTACTATCCCTTTGTTTTTCCCTTTGTTGACTTCTATCTATTTCTCTTTGCAGTTCCCTATTTCTCATTTCTTGTCTCTGAATTTCCCTTTCTTCCGTTTGTCTTTGTCTTTCTTTCTCTAAATCTCTTTGAGCTTCAATCTGTTTCTGTCTTTCTACTATACTGGATGATGGAGAATCTGGTCGAACACTAAAATCTTCTTGCTCAATGTATGAGGAAACACTTCTTTCCTATAAACGAAAAAAAGAAAAAATAAAGTCAGTTAAACTGAAAAGATTACGAAATTTAACAACAAGAAAATCAAACTTACTTTCTTGGGAGACATTCTTTTTATTCGAAGAGTTGGTTTTGGTTTTTTAGGTGCGTCGTTATCGAAGGAGATATAAAAGCCCTTTTCACCAGCCTCCGTAGAATCCAAAGGCGTAACTTCAGGTGTGCACGACGGTGATGGAGTTGTTTCTCTTAACGATTGATGAGGTTGGAAGGAGTTTCGTGATATCGATGGTCTTGTTGGGGAAGGAATTCGATACGTACGACTGCCTGACGTTATATTTAAGCCTTTTATACCTTGCGCAAGCTGTTCGTCGTCATTACCTTAAGAAGTTTATAAAATTTATTTACATAGTTACAATATTATAATAACATTTTAAAAGTTAATAAGAAGCAAAAAATGTAAAATCTACCAATAAATGAAATATTTTGTGGCTTCATATCATCAACAGGAGGTGCTGGAACAGGAGTGTGGAGAGCAACATTTTGCCTTTTTTCTGAAGGGCTTTCACAAGCGATTGAAGCGTGGTGTGCAACCGGTCTTTTTGGTTCTGGGCCTTCATTCATCAATTGACTTATTCGATGAACCTAAAATAAATGAAACAAACTTCCATCATCATTTGTGGTATATTTATACACTATTACTCTTCATTAAGTAACAAACTGATCTGAAATTTTGTTTGAAATTTTTCGGAATTAATGTTATATTACTTCGTAATTCCGATTACGTGGACACTCTTCATAAGTCACTTTCTACCAAACATGAGTACTTAGAGGTTCTGGTATTGAATAGTTAATTTGAAACAGATTTTATCTTAAATTTTCATACAATATATGAAACGAGTTTTCAAACAAACTAGGAAAATCACAATTAAAATTACCTTATCACTGTAAAATTTAGTTTTATTAAGAATAGATGAAGAAAAGTAATACATATTTCAAAATTAAATAGTTAACTAAAACTGCTTATACTAGATTTTAACCAGTCTGTGGATACTCGAATACTAAACATTAGTGTGGGCCGACCGCTTCTACCTTGTTGGGTATCAGCGACCGTCTATAAACGCGAATTACATCATCAACTGGTTTTTAACTGAACACACACATCTTTGAAACTATTCATTGAATTGTGATGTTTTAACCGTTCATATACATACAAGAATATAACAAGTTTTGTACACACAGAAAGAACTAATTATATCACCCTATTTTGAAAAAATAAAACTACATTATACTCTTAACTTTATAAAATTAAAATTTTTTAATTTTATATCACTGATTTCTATATTTATAATCTTTCTTACATTTAATAAGAAGAATGATTTTCCATTACAATTTATTTGAAAAATCTACTTACGGCATTACGATGTTGCGGACTAGCAGACGTTGGTGGAGTTTGGTTGAAGATTGTTGAAGATGATGGATATGTGGGCACAGGGTGATTCATTTGATTGTTACAAAGACTGTGATCACCACCATTGAGATATCTTGATTCCTGATGAGCGTTGTGTAAAACAAATCCTTTCGACTGAGGCTGATGTTGATTCCATGGCCTTGTATCTTGATATAAACGCATATCAGGTTGATAAGCTTAAAGGATAAAAATTGTTTCATTAACTTATTAATAATACTTATACATTATTAAGATTAAATTAAAGATAGAAGCATCTAAAAATACTTAATAATACAAAAATATTACCATTTGGCTGTGGACTGAAACGAGAATCTAAAGATTGTTGATATCCAACTGCTGCCATTTCATTTGCCAAATTTTGTGCTGATACTGGCTGGGCCCATGTTCTCCGTTGTACCTGAGGATGATCGTGTAAATAAAATTGTGATTGCTGTGTGTCTTGAATTCTAGGAGTCATTGGATTAATTGATGCCACTCCATAATTCTGAAAAAATTTGCTTTATTGATTAAAATATATTCTATTTATGCCTTACATTATTTTTTTATACCTGCATATGTTGTTGACTTAGACTTTGAAGTTGTTGCAGTTGTTGCTGCATTTGTTGTTGTTGCTGAGCCATTAAATGCTGTGTTTGGATTTGATTTTGCTGGGTGGCTAAACGTTGAATGTCAGCTTGTATTTCACTCAAGCTACTATTCATTCTATAAATTAAATTTAATATTTGATTTAAAAAGCTTCATACAAATTTACAAGATAATTAAACACTCACTGTGATATAGACTGCTGATATTGTTCCAGGTCCATGTTTTCAATATCTGGCGTCCTTCTGGTTTCAATGAAAGGCGTGCCATCCTCAAGCCACTTATGTTCAACATCTCTCACATCTTCACTTATCTCCTATAGAGATTAAAATGTAATTATAATGTAATAGTATACAAAGAGTATAATGTTATTTCAATAATGTTTACAAAGTAATTCAAATTTCAAATACTCCTTCAACATTATATATGAATGTTTCACTTCTTGATAACATTTAATTTGTAATTATTTACTTTATCTGCAATTTATTGCACAAAAAAATTAATTTTTATAAATTACAAATGTTACGTTAGAAAAATAAACCTACCTATTAAGTAACATTAATAACACAATTCCATACTTATGACAAAATGTTACAGTGCATAGAATAACAGTTCCATTTATCTATTTGTTTGATCAATATTTCTTATATAACCCTGAAGGTCACCAAGATTTGTATATTAAACTTATAATAATAATATAGACATCTTAAAAATTACATTTTAGTGTATTAGTCTTAAATTAAAATTCACTGTATAGTTAAAATAATAGTGCATTTATAAGCAAACATAACAATGAAGTATCACCAAATCCACCACCCACACTAAACACATTAAGCCTTCTTCACTAATTATAATAATATATAAATTATGAAGAAACAGTATCAAATCTTACTAGCATTAAAATGAATTAAATAAGTTTCATCAAAATAATTAACCTAAAACTTTGTCTGTTAAGATTGCAGTATACAACCTATGTAATAAAGTAATGTCTTGATATTTTTTTCCATACTTCATCTGAGTGTATTTGCTACTGTGACAACGGACTTGTTCGTTTTTTGCTGTACTTTCATCACTTTTGACATATTTATCTCAATTGTTTGTATAGATAGACATTGTAAAGTGAAGGAAATACAGCTGAAACAAAGAGGCCTAATATTGTGCTTCTCAATTAAATTCTCTATCGTATAAAATTGATATAACACATTGTATAGCAGTGATAGCAGTTGAAATCTGTTTTAACTGCTATCTTTCATACAAATGACTATCTACACTAGTAATTAAAAATCATTTATACTTATTTACTTGGCCAGTGTTATTGTTTTTATAATTTGTATAATCAAATGATTCAGCTTAAAAATAATCTGTAAATTCATTGATTTAAAGAGAAAATAAATCGTCTATCAAAGCATAGTTTCATTTTTAACTGGTAATTATTTCATTCTCAGTCATACCTTTAACGAAAAGGGTCTCTGTGGCTTTTCTTGGGGCTGTTGTGTTGCTGAGGACACCTCGGCAACACTAGTAGGGGTCTCCCCAGAAGATCCGGAAGTTACTGGGATAGGAGGAATATCTCCCGGACTCTCACCTCCGGATGTCGACGAAGAAGGAGACTTAACCTTACCCTGAAACCAGCCCAACCAGCGTGCCTTGTTAACTTTAAGACTTCACCACCCTATTACCAAGCAACCATCCAATTTTTCCTAAATGAACTTTGTACAACTATCAGCACAATCAAGTCATTTCAACAAATTTTGTGGTGATAAATTAACTTACTTAATGCTGTTCTCTATACATTTATCTGTTTGCTAAAGATTTGATCAAAATTAAATTTTCTGCAGTTTTTAACCTTTAACAAACAAATAAAGTCATCAAGAGATTTAGTACTATGTGATACAACCAAAATATAAATGTTAGAGTTCAAAAGAAATTTAAAGAATAAGTAAATTCTAATATATCCTTTACCACTATTCAATATCATGTCTACTTTTTGTTGCAGTACTATTAAACTGGTGTAATATGTTACATGATAAGTTCATGCTTATCTCGCACCTTCTTATTGCAGCAGTTTAACAGTATAACAGTGTAAAACAGATTTATAGTTATGACAACAAGGTAAGAAAATTAGTAAAGCATTAAATATGTGAAACATTAATGAACACAGCAACAAAGGAATAAACATGTGCAGAATAAATACAATAACAATTGTTTATAACACGAAGCTGTATAGGTTGTGTAAAGAATATATAAATAAACAAAATAATTATAATAGAAAAATTTTAGTTTGGTATTAGCATAGGTTTTATTAAGCTATATTAAAGTTTGTATGTTTTAGGACATTAAATTAGGGGATGACTTCTAACATCACAAATAATCCAATATATATTAGTCATTCAGGCTAGATTGAGTAAAACTGTTAAAATTAATAAATAACCATGTTCCCTTGTAGAAATAACCTTAATAAGTTATTATTATAATTAGTTCCAATGTTACCTTTGTAACTGCCTGCAAAAAAGCAGCTTTTCCAACTTTTTGTCTCTGTTTTGACATGACAACTTCCATTCTTCTCTTTTCATTTTCTATTTGGCGTCGTTTTTCTTCTAGTATCAATCGAATATTATACAGTTGTGAAGCCATTATCGTATTTCCTCCATTTTCATCTGGATGTATCAAATAATTTAACGATTATTAACATTATTAGTATAATACATCATATGGCTGGTTAGTTATTACAATTCAAAATATTATAGACACTTAAGGTAATTCTATTGAGGCGTTTTCATTTGCAACGTCCGATGGGGATAACACCGGCGCCAAACTTCCGTAGAAAGTGTAACATTGCACATTGAGACATATGGCGATTCGAACATTTTCGCGTGATATTTCTTTAATATATAAGAGGGCCGAAAAGGCAATAAAAGAGCGAACGCTACGCAACATACTATGAGCCAGGATTTGTACGGACAAATGTTGTAATTGGAAACGCGGCATAAGATAAAATTTCTATGCCATTTGTAAATCCACTCATATATCTGATTAAAGAAATAATTAAAGATTTTAATTCGAGGCCTTCTCTTGCCACTAGAATATTCCAGCGAATATTAGTGATATTTGATCAATAACCTCGACAGATTATTCTGTCTTGAACTAAGAAGCTTTTAATACTTAATATCTCTTTATTGGGACCTTGCAAACCTATACGTTGGCAGTCAGGTGAGAATGTGTAGTTGTACACATAAATAACAAAAGTCTGTCAAAAGTGGCAAAATTGACCGATAGTCAGCGTTGATGTATGCATATGCATTACTGCACATTCATAACTTAATGCTACAGTTTATGTGTGCAAATAGCGAATAATTAAGGATTAGATTTGAAAATGGTGCAGGAATTTTCCTCTTAGAATAATCTATATTATTATAAGCTTTCTGTCTGATAAAAACTAAACTGCCACAATGTATTTAATAAATAACTATATTTTAAGTCTACATGCATAATAAACTTTGTTTACCAGGTGCATGGTGTTCCATTTGCTGAGAATGTTGGTTACTCTGTTGTTGCCATGTCGTTGTATTGGGCAGTGTAGCAAAAGTGGTTTTCTTTTCTTGGATTCCATTACCGTTCGTTTGGCCATGTTTTTTATTCAAAAAGCTAGATTTCACGGACATATCATCTCTATCTTGCTCAGTGTAAGTGAAATTGATACCTTTTTCCGAGCTTTGTCTACTTAGGTTCGCAAAGCTTGCTAATTTTGTGGTATCACCATCAGCGTGATCACTTTCACTGGAATGTAAGATATTTTTCAAAGCAACATTATCCAAGCTAGAATTTGAAGTTTGTCTTCGTAGTCTTGGTGGTTCTTCGACGTTGTGTCCATTATCCGCTAAAATAAGCTGCACACCACTGCCATACACGTCTTGAACGCTGGAGCGCGCAGGTACGGCTGGTTCAGCTACAAGTCGCTTTCCTACGTGAGTTACAAGCTCTTTGTCAGGATTTCTACCAAAATTATGGAGGTTATCCTAAAACAATAATTGCATTTGTCAAGGGCCATATGATTCGAGGAAATAAAAAGAAGTCCTACCTGTGAGCCACCAAAATTTTCAATGGTTAACTGTGAATCGTCTGTAACGCTATTCCTTCTAGACCTTCGACCAGCATATGAGCTTCGTCTTTGGTCTTCCCAATTGCTTGGCCGACCAGCGGCTTCTGCCCTGTTTACAGATTTTTCATCAGCTACAGAACTTAAAGTTGGAACACCTTTTCCACGATGAACAACAAAACTTTCCTCACTGCCAGCACGTCTGTAAAACGTTCATTTATAAATGTAGATAATATATAAAAATAAGTGGAAACAATGAAATGCAAAATCACGTGTAAATGCAAACAATTTAAAAGTATTACTTTCTTCTCTGATTTGATTCTGTGTAAAGTCAATTCTCTAAACTGGGCGAAAGTACGTTCGCACCACTGAACGTAGTTCTTTTTGCAATCAGAAGATAACAACGACCGAACAAAGTAAGACAAATGTATAAAACTTTTATAGAGTATATTAAACATTTTTAAACTGGTGCTACTACCTTATTACATTATCATAGTTTAATTAACAGTGTCTCGTAATTCATGATTGAATTAGAAATCCTAGGCAGAAGAGTCAATTCTGAGAAGGAAGCCTTTATACAAATTTTTCTCGTTAGCTTTTAGGTAAAAAATTGTTGATCGTTGAAATGTTTCAAATCTTTGTTTTGTTACTGATCTGGTGCAGCAGTAAGAATTTTCAATTGGTTGGATCATCTTAGTAAATCAATACAGTTCAGGTTCAGCCATGACTTATGAAACACTGTATAGTTATTATTTATACGTATATGCACAATTAAAGAAAACATATTAATATATTAATATAAGTACCTATCGTCGTAAGAATAACTCTCAGCAGTTTGTTGCAAAGACTGAGATTTTTTTACCGAGCTAGACGGCGACGGTTTCGTAACTAGAACAGAAACGTATCGTCAATAAATTATTACAGAAATATCAATTCAGGTAACCCATAACATAGGATGATTTGAAACAATTTCTAATCTAATAGTAAACAAGATAAAAATTCTGGTATCTACATTTTTTGGATTTTTGAATAATCTATTCACATTAAAGATATTATAAGTTCTTTACTGTACATCATACACCTGTAAATAAAAATAGAATGACAAAATTAAAAAAATCTATGTAAAGTAATAAAAATCTGCAAAAATAATATACAAATCAAACAAAATTTCCATGGATGGCTGAAGCTGAATACCTACATTTCATGAATAATTATAATAGAAATGTAAATTAGAGAATAAAAGAAAAACGAAGATTATATGTAAGGACAGGCAACTACAAGACCATAAAAATGCAATACATGCGATTATTTTGAAAAGCGTGTGCTTCGGATAATGATAATGATCAGATGTTATGTACAGCTTACGATTAGTACAAAGTACGACTGCCAAAATGCATAAGATCCTTATTAAGTGTATTTTAATCTGATTTCTGTATTAAATAATTTAGAATATTGATAGCAGCTCAAATTTGGGCTTTACTTTATATCTTTTTGCTTCCTTCGATATTCCAAACGTGCGTAGGATGATATTCGTGTATGGCTTAGAAGATTTTCTAGTCACGTTAAACTAGATATTACATTAAAAAAAAACTAATGGTAAACACACGAGTAAATTGTTATAACAAGACGTAACTATCTAACACTATCAACAAAACATTACAGGGTTTTTGTAAAAGTAGCAATCGGGGATAATCGCGTTGGGATTTAATCTGCTACAATTTTTTGGTACTTCAAAAGCTTTGAACGATTCATTTTTGGATACCTGTGAAACCTGGCGCGGAAACGGAGAGGTTGCTTCTTAGATCAGGAATCGGAGCAATAGATTGTGGCAGACTTCTCTTATGAGCTACGCCGTGACTATTGCGCGGGCAAGCTGCACCCGCCATATTTTCATCGGCAAATCGGAAGTTGAAGAAAGAAGAAGGCGAGGATAGCGTTGTTGTCAAGCATCAAGAAGGTTACACCATAGAAATATATGCAAATAGTTCCTTATTTAGTAGAAATTCCCTTTCTCTCTCCCTCTCTTTTACTTTCTTTTATAACCTATTATGTTACACTAATTAATTACTAAAAATGAATTTTATTATTTTCGTTGATTAGCAACTGGAACTCGTGACTGCAGCGTATGTATATGTGTATCTTGACACCGATAAAAAGCGTGACTCCACTCCAATTATAGAGAAATATTTTTATCAAATCAGCTTGATTAAAAAACGCTATATGCTACTTGCCTTATAATCATGAACAATGAATGACAAATGGTCATTTATCGATAATTGAAGTAGAGTTTTAGGGGAAACAAAATTACAATAACTAAGATATGAAATGAAAATTGTAACAATATATGTTTAGCAGCCTTCACCAGTCGCAATATTCCGCCACCTTGCCTGGCCCTTACTTAAGATAGACTACGTGTCATATTCGATAAAGAAAACTTTTCAGGCTCTAACGTACCATCCAAGAATTGCATGGCTCTTTCTTCCCCAGGGTATCGCACGCATTTTGCTGGGTGAATTTCAAGAACGTTGTACATGTCTGCTAGAAAAACGACTAAATTTTGTTTCATGGACCTGTAAAAAACAAAATTTTGAAATATTGAAAGGTACCTCAAGAATGCACAAGCAAAAACTATCCTAATGTCACTTAAACTATACTAGTAAAACTCTAAATGTACAAACGAATCTACTGAATTTTCACCAAAGAAAGGTAGATCAAATATAGCAAATGATATTAACGTTACTTCTATTAAACTATAAAGGATAAAAACAAGTATTTCTGGTAAGTAATTGGAGTTTTTCTTGAATAAAACATTTGTAAAAAAAATAAAGATGGACTGTACCCTCTCATATAGGTAACATCTTCGGGTTGCATATGAAAGATTGAGTAGGGTAGGCATCGTAAGCAGAAAGAATGTACGAGGGAGAGATTGTGAAGCGCATCGGCAACGGAGGGTCTTTTGGAGACGCGAATGTCCATCCAATTGAGTTCGGCGGAGCAATAGAAGGCAACTACGGCGGCCAGCCCAACACCATCGCAGAGAGATTGGAAGTCCTTGGCAGCTGGTAATTCTGGCAGTCGCGATTTGTCCCCAGCACCCTCCTCCGTTTGGATTTTCGCGATCAGAGCTCGGGATGCATGGCTAATCCACAGGAGCAATCCTCCCTCGTGATCCATAGGAGTATCCACGCTGGCTTGTGGCTCGAATCTTCTAATTGCCGACACCACTCGGTCACCAGTCACAACTTCCTTAGCATACAAGACCATCAAGCCTTCTATCACAGCCATATGCGCGGACTAAAAATAGTAATTAATGAATTAGAGTTAATGATTTTTAAACTTGTTTATTTATTAATAAAATTAATTACCATCTTCAATGGAGAATTTTGAATAAGAATAGTTTCGGTAAGCTGAGTATTATTGAACTCTGCTACAAATACACCTTTTCTGGCAAGAGCTTGGAGAATGCCCCAATGATTCTGATTATGATAATTAGGATCCGAGTATATATTAGCCAACGCCAGGCAGTACAGCTCGGCACTTGAGAGTGCGTGGACAATCTGTGGCTTTAGATGTTCCTGGTCCTAAAAAGCACAAGTTAAAATTATTACAAATCTAGAGATAAATCAAGTTTACTTTTTTATGCCAAAGTTCGTAAAGAAAAAACGTTACATTATCGAATAAATTCCTTATGAAAAACTAATAGTACACAGTTTAGATAAAATTGAAACATTAAATTAATCAAATTCTTGCTTACATAAACCAAAAAAATATAAAAACAGTTAATAATCTCAGCTCCCCTTTTCTCAACTATCCTCTCATCACTGCCAGATCGTGACTTCGTTTACGAATAAACAATACTGGGAATCTACTAAATCGAGTTTATAAAGTGAGAAAGTCTAAATTATATACATTAGGTATACCAAATATTATTATCAACCTTTTATGGAGCAACTTTAATTGAATGTGAAAAGTAATTAAACTCGATGATTATAATTTGTTTACATAACAAACGTTCACTGTTTTGTCAGTCATTATTTGCTTATCAGTTCGTTCACACAGATGTTCCCCGAGAAGAAATGTTATAATAATAAATGCTAACTAGTCTAAAATCAATATTAAGTAACGATAAGAAGAATATTATAACACGAAATTAGCTTTTCAAAGTTGAAGAAATTATATTTTAAGGGTTCATTCGCATACTCTAAGTCTGCCCTAGATAGCTCTTGGCTCTCTCTCTCTCTCTCTCTCTCTCTCTCTCTCTCTCTCTCTGTTCTTTATTTGAATAACATAATAAACATAAGAAATGAATGTAAGCGCAATCTCAAACTATCGTTGTTATCGCTCAGATACTCATCTCATAAATTGTTTCTTATATGTAAAAATATCTTATGAGAGCAAGAACATATATATCGAGAGCGGCCTTATTATAGTTTGAATCAAGCTTAAGTCAGATTAAGCCACGAGGGCATAGAACTTTAGCACAACAGCTGAATAAATTCTCAGGCATTGGATTTGAGGAATGGCATTTTTAAAACGATAAAGCTGAAAGTGTGAAGAAACGAGAAAAAGTATACTCACCTCGTGATCACGATAATATGGCTCGCGAAGATTTTCTGGCACACGATTGTTGTATGCTTTTGACAATAGCCATTTTACGGAGGCACGTTGTTTGGCCTGCAACAATAGAAAAATAAAATTAATTTTTTATTTTACTTGAAAACTCATTAAGATCTGACGATGTGCCAAAACACTGCACTCGTTCCAGAAAAAATTATCGATTAACTCGTTTGATTAGTCGAGCTTCCAAAGCAATTCTTCCATATCTGAATAAGAAGTATTACAAAACCTTCGTCAGCTATTTCATTCAGAAATACGAGAGTGATGGAACATTTTTTTTAATAGACAATGATTTTAAATGTACTGCAATTAGAAGTCAACATTTTGAAAAGGGTAACAATGTATTTATTGTAGAATGAAAAAACACATATTAACCTTTAACTTAATTACTATCAATTGAAATGAATACTCAAGAAATAGCTATAATTGAATGTATAAAGTAAGAACAAAGGAATGCACAAGGTAGAAGTTGTACTATAATAATTGATTATTGGTTACACCGGTCAGCCAAGTATAATATTGCAGATTCACGCCTCACTCGAACTTATCGTTTTTAGATCAGATAGATTTTCCAAATGTCAATAAATAAACATCTTGGTGAAATGCAATTAAACTGCCTTTCTCACCTTAACTGAGAATCAATAAATATAAGAAATTTTTCATTAAATTAAACAAGGTATTATCATTTGTAATAAAATTAAGATTGAATCAATTTGAAAAGAAAGAAATAAGTTATGGAAATTATTTGGCCTTTAGTATACCGAGGCACAATTGTCTTGTTAACCTTATAGAATTATTACTAAATCAATTTAATTAATTATAATTATTATTTTTAAATTACTTACTGAAGTAATGATATTGTTGCAATAATGAATTAATTTTTGTTTGAAATTTATGCAAACTAAATGGATAACATACATATGTTTTTAAAGGGATTTTATTCCTTTAAAAGACACACAGATTTAGCTTACTTGTAATAATTTTAAACAACTCATTTTATTGGTGTCATCAATAATTGCACTCCGAATGATGATGCTTAAATGAAGTATTATTTTAGGATGAAAGGATTTGGTACTCGGTGTCCCGTGAATATGAGTAATTAAAACAATATGGTCAAGGCATTAGTATCCTATTTTATAAGAAAATCAAGCGCTCTAACCCAATTCTCAATTTCGGTGTATTTTATTTGAAAATTGCAATCTCGTTAAACCAGTTGAAGCAATAGAAAAATAAACAAAGTTCTTAGAGGAATACTAATAAAATTAGAATAAGCAAACATGCGTGAACATTGTAAAAGCGAAACTGGTTTGCATCAATGAGATACGTTGAATGATAAGCCGACAATAAATAACGCAGGAGAAATTGTGACCTCCGCTTTCACCAGATCGTCAATAGCCGAGAAAAATAAATAACAACGTGGCTCGAAGGAAGAATGGAGAGTGGTGCAGCTCGTGTGCTTTTCAGTATGTGCAACCGAAAATCTCTCTAATATCCTCGACATTCAGCATTTCTTTGTAATTTATCATGAAAATGTTCGTATCTCGGTATATGTAGAAGTAGTAAGAAAATAATCGTCAAATGATATCGTTTATTAGATAAAATGATAAATTTTATTATTAAGCTGGAATTTAACAAAAATATTCTTACTAAAATTAGGTTTATAGCAATCCGTAAAATCTCAACGTGGTGGAAACGGTAATCCAGCAAAGCAAATCGAGACAACGTGAAGCGAAGTGTGAAATGAGAAAGAAATTCTGTAAAGCTTCCTGATATTTCTCAAGGTCGATTCTGGCACACAATTCTTTTAACAAATCGACGAATTTTCTTTCTATCTTGTATTTTTCCTGTTTTAGATAAACGATAACTGATTAAAATTAAACATTGTAATAGGATGAATATTTTACGCATTTTTATTTCATAAAAATGTATTAAATATACGAGGATTGAATGAAGGAAAATAGGAGATTTTTGAACTTTTTCTAAACGAATTTTAGTGTTTCAATTTCCTCCTCGAGTGTGTCGCAGCGGAGAAACGCATAAGTAATGATTCACGAGGATTACGTAATGCTGAATGTCACATGTGTGCTTTGATTAGGGCTGCAATTAAGCACAGATAAACGTCATAAAATGAGATTACGAGGAGAGGAGAGGGGAGAAAGCGGTTAATTCTTTGAAGTAAGAAAAAAAGGTGACATTGATGTGCTTTAATTATATAATTGTATAGTTAACAAGGTAAATAATTAATTAATTATTTAATTGAAAAATAAATTATATCTTTGTGCAATTAGTGAAATAATAAAAATATTTTCAGAAACATTCGATTGATTTTTCTTCATTTTACTTTAAGTATGATTCCAATTGTTTATCAATTAAGCACAGATAAACCCTCGGATAAACCTTATATAATGTATAATTAGAAAGAAGGGGAGAAAGTGATTGATAATTTTTAAAGTAAACACTAATGACATTGATATTAGTTATATTTATACGCCTATGAAGGTGAATGCTCAATTAATCATTCAATGAACCAAGAGTAAATTAAAATTCTATACGAATCTGTATATCACGATTTATATTAATTAAATAATATTGAAATCGTGCAAATAATTTCATAAATAATCGTTTGAGTCTTCTTTATTTTATATTATTATTATCGCTAAGGTTTGAACACTGTTGAACTCAAGTGCTGTATGTCAAAACGTCGTACGAGCAATAGTAAATGAAATAAATGATCAAACTATGATCGAGAATCGAGATGACTGTAAAATGTCTCGGTTGGATGATTCTCATACCATCGCCATCCGCGTCATCCATCTTTATTAGATCGTGCCAAAACGGTGCTCTTACTACTCGAGTATCATCGTTTTATCGATTTCTGCCTCAGCATTCTTAATATCTGCTGCAGCAGTACGCAATATCAACAAAATTCACCATCAAAATAATTCTATACCAAACAATATTTTGCTACTCAATTCTTTGAACAATTTTACTATTTTTTTATCACTTCTAACAATTCGTTTTTTATTACATTGTATCTACTTTTTATTACTTATAGTAATTAAGTTTGCTATCATAATGTCAGATAAGGATGATAATATAATCCAAGTAATAATAAGAAGCGTATCCCACGATACGTGGCAGTCTCTAATATCCGTTAAAATTGATATATTATTCTATAAATAACATTTAATAAATCTGATTCATGCTTCTATTATTTAGTTAGATAATACTACTCCATGGATTGGCATATCAGAGTTATCGTTTTACTTTTGACTCAAACCGATGAAAATTTTAGTTACTTTTCCTAATTACTTGTGTAAATAAATACAAAAAAATAGCTAAAAATGTAAACAAATTGACAGTGTTCAATGACAATATACCCTTTTATTAACGATGCACTGTACAGTTTGCATACCCATTCTCTTCCTTGTTCAATGTTATAGTAAAATACTTTATAGAAATGCTTACTATTGTATCGTTTATACCTCCTGATTGGTGGTTACCGTTATTTGCGCAATTAGCGAGTGGTCTTCGTTATGTAGACAATGTAAAACTTCATAATAAGCTGCGGCAAGACTAGAACTCTTAGCATGTATTCCGGCCATGGACGCTACCCACATAAAAACCTTATGCGTACACGTCGCTTCTTGTACAGATTTTATTTTAGTATATAGGTATGTATTCGTGCGGATATCCTTTACAAAGGATTATACGAAAAAGATCAAACAAAAAATGTGCCAAGTTCCAGTCAGAAATTAATCGATAAATCAATTTTTTACAGTTTTTTTTTAACCATCAGTTACATCAATCCTATATATATATATATATATAAATGTGCCTCGGCAAACAAATGTAATATTTCGTAAAAGCTTTATGCACAAAGAAAGAGCCTTGGGAAATGGAATATAAAAATAATTAAAGGGTATTTGGTTTCCTAGAGAATTTATAGGATAAAATACTTAAAGCGAAGTATAAGGTAAGCTGTACTGTAATAGCTCCTTATCCAAGTGTTACTGCTCAGTTCAGTTGCGATAGCAATCTTGTGATTTATCATGTAGTCAAAACGATGCATTACAGAATGTAAGCCAGCAGGTCATTAAATTCCAGCGTTTACAATTCCATTCCCAGCGTAACGAGGCCACTGGTCCATCCGTATGACTTATCCACGCCCAATATTTTGCAACAAAAACAATGAATAACAACACCGGGAAGATTAAAACAACTTACAATCGGAATTATTTATCAAATTAATTATAATGAAAAATATTTTCTCCGTGTGCTATTCTAATTTTTAAATGCAGCTCTTAAGGAAGAAGTTATTAACGATTAAAAATTGCTTAATTGAACATTTTATTAGTAGAGCCATTAGCTGCTTTTGTTTTATAATCAGATTTCACTACAAAGTTCCTCGCACCAGTATGGTGCCTCGAAATAACCATCAATTCAATCTTTAATATCGTCTTCGACAATGACTAGATTAAAGAATGGTATAACAAAATTTGTTCTTTAATTATTCACATAGAACTGTAATTTACAAGCCTGACCACGTATAGTTAACCAGTCGCCCGGTATAACATAATACGACAAAAAATAGATAAAAGTAAAAAGAGAAATTCTATAGTGATTGAGAATATTACAAAATCAAAATAAAGATACTAGCGTTTATTTTGATTCATCTATATGATCTATCCTCCTCAAATATTTTGCAATAAAAGAAGAGACAAATATACAGAAATTGAATATAATAAAAAATAGACCTTGTCAGTTAAATAACGTAAATAAGGTAGGACAAATTGAGTATAAACAATAGCGGGAAGGAATTCTAGAATAAGGAATTGTATAACAAGTGAAAAAATAAAGATGAGTACGTTTCTCGTGAAAGGTTATCGTTTTGTTTAATGACTAAATTCGAGGAAAACGTGTGCCGTTTAAAGCACGGTCATTTTTCTTCGTTCGAGAAATTCTCGGGGAACGCAGGATGGGGAATTGTACCAAAAAAGGAAACGCGAGGCATCAGTTACTGGGTAATGTTTCTTGCAAGTGTGGCTAGCGATTTACTGGAGGCATCTTACAGACTAATGCAACCTACCAACCTACTCAAGAGGCTCGTGTCTTCTATCGTGTTTGAACTGAAAGCCACGTTCCTGTCGCTTCGCGTTTACCTAGAAAGCGCCACAGGCACGCCTCCCATTCCCATCACAAGTATATTCTTCCTTCGGAATGCCAATTCGTCAGTTCGCTTAAAGCTAACTCACCGATTTCCTCAAAACCTTAACAACCTAACACCTATTACACGCGACTATGAAGAATTATGCCAATAAATATTTCATTCAAATTAATTTAATTTCATTGTAATTGTATAGAAATATATTATCTTAATAATAGTCGAAGGATTGATAAGAAAAATTATGATAAAACAGATTAATAGAGAGGATTTTTATAGCTGCAGATTCTCATACCCTTCCATTTGTAACACTTGTATCCTCCGTAATGCTAATTCGTTAATTTACTAAAAGCTGTTTTTACCAATTTGCTCAAAACATTAATAACTTAAACTCGTAACACATGACTGGGGAACAATCAAAATGATTACTTCAATAATATTAATGTAATTAATTAATAATTGTACTAATTTAATTTTTCTAACAAGAATTCAATGTTTAATGAGAAAGATTATAACAGAACACACAATCTAAATTTAGAATAGGATTGATAAAGGTGATTTTTATTAATCTTTGTTTTTACTGGCTTTTCTTACTCATAGTGTTTCTGAGAACAACTCAAGAGCTTCCAAAGACAAAACATCCGTCTGACGGTTTAATAAACATACACGCACGTGCTTTGCTGAAACGAATACCGCATAGGGAGATCGAAGTTTTTGCGGGGCTTCTTTTAGTCTTTGACGTACAGTAAACTTCGGCTTCCTTTTTATCCGATAGTATACTGGAAGAACTCTATACGCGGATCTTTCGTAGAATTTCCAGGCTTAAATATTTTATTCGCTTTATTTATATCCCACTCGTTTCTTAAACACTACCATCCATATTTTTTTTTAAATTCCTACGTCGAAAAGCCAAACGTTACACTTATCTTTTAAAGCTTTCGTAGAAAAAGATGATAACTACAATTGATGATAAATCATTTAGTATGACAAGTGGATTTAAAAATTAGACAACACGGAATGGATTATGACGTTGGAATTTTAATGAACAATAAAATCGTTTAATTAAAATATTTGACATTCTTTTGTTTTACATAAAAATTCTTATAGACTTCCATAAAGCATTAACTGATTCATCGAACTAAATTCGAGGAATATATTCCTTAAAGGAAGCAATAAAATCTTATGTTTTCTTCTTCCATTGGAAGGTTGCAAGCAGCTAACGAGAGTAATTACGTCCCCTTGGTAGAAGTAAGAAAGTAAAAAAGCGAAAAATGGGGCCAAAGTTGTTAGAGGTTGAGCGTCGCTGATGTAACAGCTGCATTATTGTAGATATTGTCTTACATAGTGTAAACATTCCGAAACATTCCTTGTCCATAGATCAATTTTAATACGATCTATAAACTTTAGTCTGGTTATAAATATGATATTCGTATACTGACTTTAAGAAGCATTGCACGTTTCAAATTCAGTCTTATGTAGGACACATGATGTTTCACGGCTAAATCAATATTATAAATGGAACATAGGGGAGTGAGAAAAAAGAAACTAGGTTTGTTTGAAACAAACTGTCGATATAAGCCCAAGCTTTATAATTCATGATAAATTTAATTACTTTTTTTGTGTTTAATGTTAAAATTTTAAACGTAAAAACCTTAATAATGCATTAAATGTGTAGTGAAATCTTTCCTACGTTTATTGCTAATGATTGATAGGTCGATGTGTCATATACTGATACAAATAATACATAAAAAAGAATTGAGATAAAAAGAAATTATTGTAAGTAATAATCGGTTAATGTAAGAAAGGCAACAGTGCTATTAGCTATTGCATAACAAATAATATTATTGGTTTATTTATATTCTCAAGGTATTCGTGTCCACATATCACTCTCTTCGACAGAGCGTGGACTCGATAATTCAACTTCATTAACGTCATCAAAAATAGAAAAGCAGGAAGTATTTAAATCATCGCGTTTTATTTATTGTAACGTCATTATCATAACACAATATTTTCTAATTAGGAATCCCAGTTTTAAAGATTCGTGTTTGTAGTTAAAAGTATTTTCAAAAATGAATAGATGTTAACATTTTCTTGAACATTGTAATCAACCGGTAGAATTTTTTATGTCCTTTTGGTAGTTCACGTTTCGCCTCAATTACATTAAACAAATAAATGGATATTGATCAACTTTATTATTAAGAAAAAAAAATTAGGTAAAACATTGATACAAATCACGAAATACTTTTCATAACAATTAAAATATTCATAAAAGGTTGTAGGATAATCATTGTTAATTAGTATTGTTTAATAGTACAAAAAGTATCATCTGAGCCAATTATTTATTTATTATTCCTGTGGTTAATTTGAATAAACACTTAATAAGTCTAATTTGCATCGAATCAAGATAAAAATAGAAAGAAATTTTAGGTTGACCTTGAAAAACTTGAAAAATGGACCACAAAATAGAGATCGAATAGCTAGAGCTGCGAGTACGTTGACCGCTAACAGCTTTCATGGCTCGAGTTGCCGTAGGTCAGTTACCTGTTCGTTGCACGTTTATAGCTGACACACACCACGCGATAATTCAAAACTGACCAAAGAAGCATACTATACTTTATGACAGCATCCCCATCTTGACAGTTTTAGGAATTCCCTTCCCAGTTGAGAAATGTATTCTATGATTTATGTATATATTTATATACAATATAACGCGCGAAAACTTCCTTGTCGATATAATTATACTATATAATATATAAGATCCGCCACTTGAAACGTCCTACATCATTAATCCAACAAGACAGTATAATTATAAAAAATATGAAATCATTTAATTAGAAATTTTCAAAATCTTTTACTACTTTATTCACAGAAATCTGCTGCAACATTATGATACATTTAATAGTTAAGAAAATGAACAAACTTTTCCTTACGTGCATGATTTGTAGCGTTTTAAATGGCGGACTCTGTATGCGTTTATATATTATTTATTGTTTCCTTCTTCCTTTATTGCTTTAAACTTATAAAACAGGGTTGCTGTGTTTATAGATAGAACTCACCAAAATGGGCCGCAGTATATAAATCATTCCACTCAGAAGCTCCACCCAAACTTATCCAGTCATGAATAACCACGCGTTTTGCACCAATAATCTTTTGAACTCATTTCTATCACGAAATCTTTTTATCATTCACTAGCTGAAACCACATCCTTGAACATCACACCAAACATTTTTATCTCTGGTACATACATTTTCTTATTTTATGCAAAGTCATATATTGCCAAAAATTGTCGTAATCCGATCTAGTACAAAATATTAAGGCATAGAAAAAACATTTATCGCTAGAAGCAAACGATAAAGAAATATAGATCAAAGTAGATGCTGTAATAGGGAATTTTTATTTTAAATATATACTTAAGAAAAATATAATTTTTATTATTCGGAAAGAAAACGAACACTGGCAAGAGAATTGAACGGGGTTTGATTTAGTTAGGAATACGAACGCGAGTAAGATTCAGGAACGACTGGAATTGCACTAAGGAGGTAAGAACTTCGCACTGTTTCATATGTGGATCGTGATGTACGCATCGATGCCGACGATAACCGCTTAACGCCAACTCGTTAAGTCCATTACACAATGCAACGGAGGAAATTCCCTGCTTTAAAGAAAGTTCACCATTCATCATTAACTTATTTAACCTAAGAGATGAAGATTCACTATCAGCACTATAGTCATCAACTACTTTACTTCATACAACATGTATACTTTAATAATTCTACCCACAGACTGCAGATTTAAAAATTCACTTAACTCAATAATTATAAAACACATTAATTTTTTCTATGGTAGCTTTTGGAATTGAATATTTTATGCAGTGTCATTGTGAAGTACAGTATGGGGAAGTACACTTACTACATTCCAGCTTTCGGAATTTATCAACTTTTGCACACTCTGCTCTTTTGTTTTTAATTTGAAAAGCAGTTTCTCAAAAAGGTTCTGTGCTAAAAACTCATTTTTCTCTTAGTAATACAGATAAATGCCAGCGGATGAAGATATTAAATAACATTTTTAGAACTTTAAAGATATTTTAATCGTAGGTATAGAGCGTTTATTTTATCTAGTTTTTTTAGATATCGACGAATCCAATGCAGGTTTTGTTTATTTGGTCAATTTTGGGAAATACTATAGTTGAGGAAAGGATTAGGGTGATGGAAGACAAATCTATACAACGAATGTAAACGCGTTTGAGGTATCCAAATCTAGAGTGCAAAAAGCATACTGATTTCACACTGAGTTTTCGTGTGTTTTGAAGTGTTTACGATTTCATCCACTGAATCGTTTTATCTACCACCATCAAAAGGATTTATTTAGCTGTTTATATAATAATTTCTTAATTGATATTAGCTAATAGTTTTCTAATGTCAGGTAGTAATAGAGACTTCAATCAAATATTGCTCAATTTTAATCCAATGATATGTTATAGTTAGTTTTTAGTAAAATATTACATATCAACTATTATTGAAGCTAATAACTTAGAAATATATGCATTTTATTCGAATATATGAATATGTATTGGACGAAATATGCGATATTGAATAGTGACTTTTTAAAAAAATTATGTCCTTTTTTTATTCTTTTCCGGCATTGCAGATATCTCTCTCAAATTCTCTGGCCGTCCTAAGTGGCGAGTCGAGTGTTATATTGGCACTGAATTTAATATTTCAGCAACATATTCAAATCTATATATCAGCAAGCTTTATTTAAATAGTACCAATTGCCACCTAAGTAATTTGTTTCGCTTGTCCAATAATAAAGATTTCAAGCTAAAATGGAAGTTTTATCATTTCGTGACTAACCGTTAAAAATTATCCATTGATACATCGATCATTTCTTTGATAAGATTACAATAAAATAATAAACAAAAGCGATATCTTAGTTTAAATTTAGATAAATTATTGAAAAATTCTATTTATAATTTAGCCATATTTTAAATTTTTTCAATAAAATTGAACTCGAAAAATAAAACAAAGTATGAACTGCTTTCCGTAATGATAGTTTCTGCGAAACTAAGCGCCAGTTTTGCCCAGCCAGCTTATTGAGTCAATTGACATGTGTGTCCATGCGTTTCACGTTCAATTAAAGTGTAAAGCCTGCAAAATGGCATCTGGCCCGACGACTTTCTACTTTCCTCTCGCGTTGAATTACTGGAGTATCGCCAGTTCCAGGATCCCAATCCACTTGTGCCATTTTTCAGAAACACTAATGTATCGATGGCAATTGCAAATGAAAGGCGAACCCATCTCGTTAATATCAATGCTTCCATTTTTTACGAGGACAAAACCGAACACTCTTCTGACCACAGCTGTTTTATCACAAAATATAATTATAATGTAATTTAGGTGAATTTTAAATACAAAAATTTCTCCGGTTAGTCAATATTGCAACAGAGAGTGTTTTCGTTATTCGGTTTCAAGGTTTTCAATTTAATAAATCCCCTTCTCTGGAGAACTGAGACGGTTTAAATTGTTTAAAATTCACGTTTATGCTCATTCTTAACATTACAATACTAGTAATGAATATAATGTTCTTTTATAACTTATAGATTAATCTGAGTTTGTGAAAAAAATACACCAAGTGTCAGAGTCGAAACTGATTTTTTTTTTAATTTTCAGCAGATTGTAAATTATATTTATGATTTAAAAAATACATCTTTACGTAAAACTCCTTCTTTTTGTTTGGGCATTGCTACACTAAGCGATTGCCCACTAGATGCATGTGCGAAACTTAATTTATCGTTCAAAAATATTTAGTGGCTTTTTAAAAAATATCTGTTGGCCATATAGGCAGATTAGATTGTTTTCTCAAATTAGCCAAAAAAAGCTTTTATTTGTTCTGGAGTTACTATTTTTTCAGTTTAATACTTCAAATGCATTACGAAAATCAGTTTTACGCTTGACATGCATTTAGTTAATATAAGAATTGATAAATTATGTATTGTAACTGCACTTCTACCCTAGTCGATAATTCAAAAACGAAAGACCTAAAACTGTATATGAACCAATCAAATTGACTGATTTGGGTTTGGTAGCTCTAATGTTACAGCTGTGATTGTTCGACCATGTCGTCTACTTCTTCCTTAATTGACATGGGTTAATGACCGAACAGCGTATGTTTTCGCGGTAAAACTGTCAGGAATGAACTAATCGTTAAAATTTTATTAGATTTTCACGCTTTTCCATTTTGATTAACCTAATTCAAGAACCGGAACCATGAAATGTCAAACTTTGCGTCTCTTTTAAAAAACGCAAAATGACTTAAATTATATTCGATCTATGACTTCTTTGTCTTTAAATATTTTTGATGAAATTATAAAGACCTTCGAGGGATCAATTTTTATAATGGAAAGTAAAAATAAAAAAGATAGGGGAATCGTAAATAAATTATAGTGTTGTAAAAGCGAAGTAGAAGAATAGGAGTTTTGGTAAGTTTTATAAAGAATGAATGACTATAATTGAGAAGTACCACGTCAAAAGGATTTATCTCAATAAAAGTCTAACGGAGTATTAAACTCTATATAAATAATGAATACTTATCAATTTGTAATATTTGTGTAACACAATATTGCTTTTAACTAATCTGTTATCTGTAAACACCATATAAGATTACCAAACATTATCAATTCAAACTATTTCGATTTCACTTATATTGATATTGTAAACAAAATATCATATTCGAGATAAGTCACTTTGAAAAAAAACCTCCTCTAATAGTTGTTGATGAAATGAGTAAAGATTTGATAACGTTTGTATAATTTAACTATAAAGCGTAAGAAAAGACGTGCAAGGTCTTGTAAAGCGAATGAATTTTTTTCTTCCTGTATTATCGAATTCCCTCAACGTGCAGAAAATTCTACCACTGCTTTAAGCAACTCGCAACAATCTTCACGACAGATTCACCGTTTCGATCATCAATTGTCGTAGATGAAATATCAATTTGTTACTAGGATTTGAAATTCCGTATTGAAAAAAAAATAATTGTAATTAAAATTACAAAAGACACGTCTAATTACTATAATATAAAATTGAAAAATAAGAATTAAAATTGTACACTATCTTAATATAATTGTACATAATAAAAGTACGTGAAGTTTACGTGTAAAGTTATAATTTTCTTTTATTATCTTAAAATGACATAAATTGAAAATATCTAAAAATTAAAATTGCAATAGCATTTTGCCTAACGCTGGATTAAACGGATGATTGAACGAGTAAGTGGGAACCCATCAAAATATCTGTATAAATTTAAAACTGAAAATTTAGCGAGATCTTAGCACAAGCTGAATGAATTTCCTGTCTGTATTGGCTAGGTATTGGATTCCTCCAACACACACACGTGAAAGAATTCTCTCCCGCTACTTGAAGTATCTTGCAACAATCTTTACGGCAGATTCACCGTTTCCATCATCAATTATTGCACGTGTAACGCCAATTTGTTTCCTACTAATCATCAAGCCTCTTGGAACGCTCGCCCCAACCGCGACAGAAATAATGACCAGCTGAAAGAGGAAGTTTCTCCCAGCGTAAAATCAAAGCATTTCTTGTACCAATATGTTTCACCGGCATATACCAATATTCCAACAGTTTTTTTTAACATTAATCTCTTCCAACAATCTTACATTTATACCCAATGTGTGTCACCGAAATATTCTATTAAAAATATTAATAATTTATAAGCAGTAATACAGTCTGTTTACTTGAAAATTTTTATTATCGTTATCACATTTGGCCTTTTTTTCACTCGCTTACAGTTACATTTGAGGCCATTTTAGTGAAAAAACCAAATCTGCTTGTATATTTTTTTACGTATCCGGAAAAATCTTAATTTGATCAAAAATGTTAAAGCCAGAGAGATATAGCACGCATATGCATTTTTTTTTTATTAAAAATATCTGATTTTTGGTCAGATTTTGTGGAATAAGAACTAAACCAGATCTAAATTAAATTTTTTATTGCAGTTTTATACATAAACTGAAGTTATTTTTCGACTTGGGGAAAGAGACTATCTAGTTGTGCTGTCGAATCTTTTCTTATAAGAAAGACTTGTTTCTTAAAAAAAAAAAAATAATAGGAATATTTAGAAGCTTTTGATTTATAACCGCACCAAATCATTTCAAAAGATAACGTCACTTCGCTTATATTACGTGTATTCAGGTGCAACGATTGTCTCTCATACAAATACCACCTCCGATTTCCTAACCTTCCTTTTTGGTTTTAATCACCAGTGTGAAGTTAGCACCCCAAATTTTAAAATTGAAAAAACAACCAAATAGTTCTAATAGAGCCCGGACAAGTTCTACAGTTCCTTGCTATTTTTCAAAATAGTTTTGCAGATTGAACTCGAAAAACTATAAAAAGATGATTTGGGGTGCCATCAGAATTCTAGTTAATGCACCCTAAAGAGTTCTATAACTATGTCTAATAGTTTTTATCGATAGGACTTTTAGTTTAAAGGATACAAGCGTTTGAATATTAGAGAATGTGAAGTTGGCACCCCAAATCATCTTTTTATAGTTTTTCGAGTTCAATCTGCAGAACTTTTTTGAAAAATAGCAAGGTACTGTAGAACTTGTCCGGGTTCTACTAGAACCAAACTAGAACTGTTTGGTTTTTTCCCAGTTTTAAAATTTGGAGTGCCAACTTCACACTGGTGTTTTCATCTCCTTCGTTTCGCACACTTGTACATATATTTTGATTTAATAATGAATAAATAATTATATTTAAAAAAAATCAAACTATACACAAGTAGAATATATAAAGAAAACTTTAACAAAAATTGTACGAACAAGGGGGGAAATAATTTAATATTGCTGATTTGTCTTAGCTAGTGAATTGAAGGTCATGTGAAGAGATCAAATCATTTTTCTAAACGACAATCCCTATTTTTACTGTATATATTCGTAGCTTATTTCAAAAACTTTACAAAACACTTAAAAAATTTATCATATCATCCAGTCGTTCACAAGAAATATTTCGCTTTAAAATTACATATAGTTTTGGGTTTAGGTGAGATAGTGTGCGTGACCATTACGAATACAAACGCATAGTCGCTTACCTATTTATAAATTCAAATCAACGTAGGTTGAACGAAAAGTTTAATTATGTTGTTTGAATAAATATCACGAGAGTTAAAGTTTAATTAGGTTAGTGCTATTATAAAATAGGCTTTCATTGTTTCAAGTAAATCGAGTGTATTTAAAAATTTTCTAACTTATAACTGCATTGCACCACAAATCATATATATATATATATATATATATATATTTAAAAACATATAATGATACTTACTTGGTAAACGTGTAATTTAAGTGGATTTTGAACGAAAAGTTTTTTATGGCGTTTGGATAAATACCGCGCGAATTAAAAATTAATTAGGTGAATGTACGATTTTTGTAATTTACTCCTCACACCCCCGGAAAAAAGGCTTTAAAATCTTGCAAAATGTGGGACGTCCATTATGAGAAAACATAGGTGTGGTTGCTAATATCATCAATCATGCAAGCACAGTTTTACTACTATCTTACTCTCACGATTGGTTATCTATAAAACCCTTTACAAATACTGTGTCATGGATTGTTTAAAAACGATTTCATAAAGTCATTATTTGATATATACATAATAAGATACTAAAACATGATATCGACTTTTCTTACATCTTTCGATACTAACAATTTCAAGAAAAGACAAAAATTGTTTGATACTTGTGGAAAGACAACTGCAGTGATAATTTATGCAAACCTATACAGGTATATGGGTATAGATAAAAAAATCTTACCACGAGACAAACCGAAATATTTTTAGAATACTGCTACTGATACATTTATACACAATATAAACTACAAACTAAACATGTAATATGATAAATTTGTTTAAAATTGAAATATTAAAAGCGAAAATCAAATAACTGATTTTATGCTTTTACCAGATAAAAATTCACAACAGTATAATTTTGTCAATCTCATCGTTCGTCGTAATATTAGTGAGGTAATGTCAACAATAAGGTTCTTATAAAATCAAACATTTCCCAAGAGGCTGTTCAATTACCATTTTCCCCACTCCCCTTTGAAAGGAGTGGTCAGGAGTGGTCCTTGTTCATAGCAATGTTTTTACATGAGATTTTAAAAAACTGTTTTACATTTTTTTTTTATTTGAAAGAAAATTATTCCAGATGTAAATGTTAGTTTACTTTTGCTACAAAAACAAGGCAAATGAATATTTATATGCTTTTATTAAGTGACGTAGCACATAATCGATCAATGCGTGTGGTCAAGTTCACTTCCCTGATGTTTTTTAACATTTGTGTAATTAAAAGGAAGCAGGAAGGTTATTCTTGGTCGTTAATTAATTCCCTAGGTTTCCACTTGGTGTATGACCATGCCTTTAAGCTGATGAGTAAGCGCAGACTTTCGTGCTTGCTTTATGCCAGCTGACTTTTGGTTTGGTCTGAGCTCTGAGCATAGTCTATTCTGGAAGTTTGAAAAGCAAGTCCAAAGAGAGCATAATAGCTAGATGTTTACTATAGAAATACTCACGAAATACTCCCATAGGAAACTAATTCTAGTATCATCAAATTAATGATGAATGAATAGTCATGCAATTTAATGAGTGATAGAATTATCGTGAACTTTAAATGAAAAATTAATAGAGTGAAAAACTGAATAGTAGTGAGCAAAGATCAAAGTGATCACGATGGGTAAAGTGTAAAATTATGAAAACTTATTAAAATTTGAAATAATAAACGAGAGACTCGATACAATTATTATAGCTTATGTGAAAGATGAAAATCAAAGCAATAAATAATAACATGTAATTGCACCTACACACAACATTCCTTTAAATCGCATGCAGATTGCCAATCTAGAATCCGTTATACTTCCTGATTATGTGTTGCATAATATAGAATAAATTGATTTCCATGTTAGGCCAAACAAAATATATCAAAACTATTAACGATTAAAAGGAACTCCTTATTGAAAAAAGTCAAATTTGCATAGTGATTTTTTCACTGAATGCTAAAGAGACATAAACATTAGGTGCTTAGATATGAATTCACTGTACAACAATGGAAAATTGAATGGGTCACGTGGATTTAAATCAAAGCTGCCGACTGATGATAGCTTTTGGTAAAGGGTGGAGAGATTTGGAAAATTCTTGCGAAAGTCAGCAAAACAAGTGAAAATTAAATTTTCGATTACTTCTCGTTTTCGTACTATGGAAATAGAGTGGAAACAAATGGTGAGACGACTAAATTGAAGAATTCGAAAGTAGTGGTCTCCGAGACCGAATAAGGAAACGCACCGTTTTCATGCTTCGATCCGCCCACAAGCCTCTAAAGGTTTAACGGCGAGAGTGAATGTTTCATTTTACAAAATGAAAAATACAAAGAGAAAACCTGGCTTGTATGTTGCGGTTTGCTTATAGTTCCAATAAGATTTAAACATTTTTCACATTCATATAACTGTATTTTTGTTTATATTTCTTTAATAATCGAAAACAACAGCTGCAATCAATTTTAAAATTTGCTTTGACATTTTTTCGGTTAAAAATAATTCTATCAGCGTCTTGAAGACAGGCAATTTTTAGAGAAATTAATTGATATTGTTCGTGACAAATGAAAGCAACAGTTGAAACACGAGTGTTTGCAGTAAAAGAATTTTATAGATAACATAAAGCACCTGTTGACTGATTTGCAAGTACTTTAAACTTCTCTGTGAGTATTTGAGGTTGGACGACCCGACTGAATTTATTTTAAGCTTCTTCTTGGAAGTAGCTAAAGCTTACTTGTTAAGAAAGCTCCAGCCGGTTGGGTTTATTATACACTTTTGTCTGATAAATAAATTATATTTTGCAACAATGTAACAGTTAAAAATTGAATGTAATATGGAAAAGAGAAAGTAAAACTTTATTATTAAAAACTAATAATCTCCCATGAACCCCCCCCCCCTCCTCCCCCTCCACACAATCTATAATTACTATGAAAATTAGAATATCTGCAGGGTAGAAAAATATAAAATTCTAAGGAATGATTTTTTTTTTAAGTAGTAACAAATATAGTAATTCCAACGTTATGCTAGGTCACTGGTGTAGATACAACTTTTATATGAAACTCATATGAATGAAGTAAAAGTATTTGTAAGGTAAAAGAGAGTAAGAGTTACTATTAGTAATAAGATAATATTATTGATAGACTTTGATTTTTGTAGTATCCAACTGGTGGTTTGTTAGTGGGCAGTTAAACATCATTCCGAGCCTACGCGAAATCGACAATTCTAAACGAACAGAAACGAACGTAAAATCTGCGTACCAGTAACGCGCAAGTGCACACTGCCTATTTAGCATACGTGATTAACCTATTAATTTCTTCTGCGACCTGCCAGAGCATGCGAAAATTAATTAAAGCTCGTTCACTTTAAAAACATTGGAAAAAATCGTTGCTTCTTATACCCTACTCTTTTCTTAACTATTAATCGCTTTAATTGTGCATTCGAGGAACTCTGATCCCTCGGTAGCTTCTGAACCATGTACAACACCGCAGTAATACAATATAGTATAATCCGTTGAGAAAAGTGTCAGAAAATGAAAGACTTGGGTGAAAAACCTTTATACTCCATTCACCTCGAATAAAAAGAGATTGCATAAAAATTCTGACAAAACTATTTCATCCCCATTCGTTATGAATTTACTGGTTCTTTTTAAAGCTTATCAACATTAGAAATCAATGATATGGGGAATCCGCATAATTCACATAGGCACAGCCATTTTCCTATTGTTATCGTTGCTGTTTACGATCCGTGACTGTTGGATGGGTCGAGAGCGAAATCTTGTCCTTGACACTATTGTCCTTCACAATTGTATACATACGTCCAGTGATATTATACTAGTAGGGCCATTCGCCATTGTGGCCCATCCCTGTTTACGTCATTAGAATTTCTTGTATTTTAGTTGACGACGTAGCGTCGAGATATTAAAACAAAGCGATAAAATATTGCTCAATATTGGAGAGAATAGATATTTCATATACTCAATGGTAAGTACAAAGCTGTGGTTGGAACTGAGTTGGAATAGGGCATTCGTTAAGGAGCCATTAATTTTTTCGAAGGAGTTGCCGGACACTTACATAAATTGTAGTGACGTTTGCATTTCTAAGCATGTCCCTGACGTCCTCCAAGTCGCGTTTGGATGTTCCTGGCGCCGTGGTGGGCGCCAGCATCACTTCGCTTGCCATTGTGGTGGAGTCGGCCCTTAGGTCAAAGACTCGACCAAGCAAAATATCACCAAATAGCACCGTCATACACAAATCCACCCGACACCAAAATTTATATTCAACGAGTAATCTCCAAAATTTCACCTATAACCCACGATCATTTATTCCAGAAGCACCCACGTGCTCGATTTTGCATTATGCTGTAAACAGTTTCACTTTCTAAAAGACCTCTTCGATAACGAAATCAGTCGTTTCGCGCTTAAAACACTAAAATACACCTTCGATCACCACGTCCCACGTGAATTTTTGTAGCGCGCCATTAAAACAGTTTTACTTTCCGAAGACCTTGAAAATTAAATCACTCGCAGGAGAAACTCGAATCAACCTACGATCGACTCCTCATTCAACACTCGATTCTAGTTCACCAACACCCACACTTCATCTTTCATTGCGGAATAACAAGTTCCACTCATTTCTTGCCTTTTTCCTTATCTCGCTCGTCGCTTTTATGCAGTATAACAGAATTTTCTCCTTAAATCGACCTGCAACCACAGAATCGTCGATTATGACGACTATTGGATATCATTGCACTCACAAGGGATCATGGCACACAAGAACATTTTCAACTCCAGAATCAATTATAATCCAGTTTCAAAAAAACAAACCATTCGACTAGAATCTTTTCAAAACTACAGCAGCAATCGTCGTTACACGGACAATCGAATGTGAATTAATATTCTAAACTGCACATGTGTGTGTGTGTGTTTTATAAGAAAACAGCTTCAGTTGGAAAATCAATTGATAAATGAAATAAAAATTGGTATTTTCGGGGAGGAAAGATTTGATCAAATCGTAGAGCAGTGTTTAAAATAGGAAACATTTAATTAATCTACAACTAGTCGTGTCCTCGGTCAAACAGCTTTCATTACAGAAAAAACAAGAGTAAAATAAGGGTTTAAGCTGTACACATTTTATGGAAGAAGTTGAGTTGGAAAATAATCACACAAATGGAAAATCAACTGGTGTTTTGAGAAAGAAAAATTTGGTAAGATTTTGAAACTGTTGTGAAAATAGTAAAGTTAAACGTTGAGGTTTGTAGCGAAACACGACTTCATTCCGGGAGTAGAGACGGCAATCTGCGACCAGTTGTATTGTGAGTCAAGCAGCTTAGTCACAGTTAGTTCGCAGTCAGTCAGCTGGCTACTGTATTAACACAGCAACAAATTCAAACGTATCGGTTACATGTATAGAGCGAATAATCAAAACTGCCAGCGATTCTTTTTCTAGTGTTTTCAAAGTGACTTTACGAAAACGGGAATGTTGACAAAGTATATTTTTATTCCTTTCCCTTTATCAATCTACCTTTTAATAAAATCAAATATGCTATAATTTTAAAAAATAATTCCTTTTTACGTTTTTTTTTTAAATGTAATAATACTTTAACATCGAACTTCTTAAATCAGCGATAAAAATATGAAACTTTATGTTTCAGTAGTAAATTAAGGCTCTCTGACTTATTTTGAAATTTAAAAATTATAAAGATACTCTCACAATACACAATCGCAATTCGGGGAGATTGCTATTAGTCACAGTTTATCAGTCAGCTGCTGCAATAAAACAACAACAAATTGCAAAGAAGAGCGATACTAGTTTATTATTTCGTTTTGTGCTAGATATGGCTAAAGAAAAACGAGAATACCCATAAGAAATATTCATTCTAATATCACATTCTGCTCCGATTCTTCGTTCTAATACATTTTTTACGACTTTTTGTATGATATTGTAAGATTGAATGGAATTTTTGGTAAGCCGTGAAAATATGAAAGTTCGGAATTTGCAGCTATACATCTGCGATAACTCGTATCTTGAATGAAGTAGTTATTTACCTCGTTTTGAAAGATAAAGAATAAATATACACGCAGTGAACTACTGCAACTATACAATTTTGCTTTTAGTCACAGTTTACAACCAGTCAGCGGACTGCTGTATTAACATAGCAACAAGTTCAAACTTGTACAAAACAGCACAGTCACAAGCGCCACCAATCCTTTATTACACTCAATATGACTACACAAAAATAAGAATATCCATACGAGCCCTATCGTCATTCCTGTATCTCCACAACCTCTATAATCCCTATTCCCAACAAGATTACATATTCGAGTTTCCCATAAAAAAACCCTCTAAAATGCTCATATAATAACAATTTACACTCTAATTATTGCTTAACTTGGCATTGAAATTAAAAAATTCCATTCAAAACTTAATAAAACGAAACACCATTAAAATTTCTTGCAAACAATCTGCATGAGAAATGATTAAATTGGCCTGGATGATAATTATTTGAAAGGAGAAGACCAATGCTATGCGTGTAATTAATATTTTTATGCCTTTTGGCATTCCTGCTGGCACGCACATTTCTCACAGTTAACCAACTTTATTACGCGCAAGGTTGTGCGTGTGAGATGATGTCGCGTCGAAACTGTAAATGCAGCTGTCTTGCAAGGAAGAAGAAGGTGGGAGGGAGGGGACCTATCCCATGCCCCCAACTCAACGCCTCCACCTTTACCAGCCTGGGTCCTCGCTTTCGCCTTGCTACCCACGTTGATCCTCGCCTTTTTCGTCCATGTCTCTTTATATACCTCAAGAAAAAAATCATACAATCAGGTTGATTTCAAATTCTTCGTTTTGCATTTCCTCCACTGCATTTTTTCTCATATAATTTCAAATCTTTAACGAGTTGTCATTGACGATCTCCTTCATAATTGTTAACTTCCCTCGTCGAAAGCCCAGTTTTTCATAAATCGTAGTTCCATATGACCGGATTCAGCGCTGTTTCCTTGGATCTATCTACGTAATATTGCCTGCCTCGGGTTGTATTCGGTGTAACCGATAGCCTCTGTGCGAATATCAAATGTGCTCGTGGAATCTCGCCTTACTCCTGTACGAATAAAAAAATGAACTGCACAGGTGTCTGAGGAAAACATCGAATCGATACGACATAGGAAACTCGTCTTGACCAAATATGATTGAACTTTCAAGGTCAACGAAACAATCGAGTCGACCTCTAAAAATCTGCGTTCAATAAAACATCTGTGCCAGTCACGCGAAGCGTCTTTGGGTATGTTAATGACTCCTGCTTTTTTATCTTATTATTGAATGCAAATTATGTAGGTTTAAAAATAAAGCTGAAATAGCTTTTAATCGGAAATAATTGAAGAGATATTGAGTACAAACACACGTTAAAATCAATTCAATTGTATACTGATACAGTCATAATACTTGCAATCGGAAAAAAGATACATTGATTATGCAATGATCAATTTTGTGTAACCTTTGCAAGGAACAACAGTTAGGTCAATTTTCTTTAAGCATATATATGCCGAAAATGAAGGATAGGGCGGACGCTATTTATTATAAAAGCTGCCGCATCTCTTGTAGACTATTTTTGGATTTTGGATTCGGAATGTTGTGAAAAATAATTAAATAAGTAATTAATTGAAATTAAAACAAGGATGGGAATGATCCTACGTACACAACAATAAAATGCTATTCCCGGCCTGTGACGGTATGGACTAATATGGCGTTCGTTTCCTGTTCACAAGGTTATTTATCGCATGTGCAAAACTGATGCAAAAATACACCTTTTCAGCTTTGAATCCCTGAGGAAACTTTCCTCGCTTCGTTGCATATTACCAAGAATCGACTACACTTAATCGCTTAATTGGAACGCACCGTTAATTCGATAAAAAATGTTCCATCAGACTCAATTTCCATGAAATTCATCCTTGTTCAAATTCCGTGTTTAGTTATTAATCAATGCCCAAAGTTTTCAATCAATTAGGATAGTCTCTCGTACAATCCCGCTTCAAAACGCTCGACTATAGAATAAAATAATATAAATATAAACAATGTGCCGTATAAGAGAGATATTATCTCAACGTCGTTGTGGTTTGACGTTATCTTTTGTGTACTTGCCATCGGCGAGACTTTACCATGTCTCCAGAGCCATTTGATAAACATAAAAATATTTTCTTTTTTACCTGGCTGAGAAAAGCAACGATAATGATTAATTATGAATGATAAATAAAGAACTGTAAGATGAAAAACTGGAGAACACAGAGGGAACCCACCTACTTTTATTAAATACAAAAAGCCTTCTTCAAAATACAGACAAATAGTAAAAAATGAAAGAAAAAACCATAATTTATTACCTGGCGGGAATCATGGGTATCGGCGTGACGTTCCGAATCTCCAGCAGCAAGCTGCTCCCCGGCATAGGCATAGACCTTACGTCGATCGTCAGCCGCGTTACGATCCATTGCCTCGGAAACATGGACGACCGTGCTGGACACACCGTTGCAGGACCGATCCTCTGTCCTTGAAGCCGCTTCTTCTGGCTTACTGGGCTTGAAGAAACGGGAGATCGAACTCCACATTCAATAATCACAACGACAGCTGTTGCCAGAATTCAGGGGTCCTTGTACACCTCATAGTTACACGGCTCTCTCGCAAGTTCAGCTGCTTACCTCCAAATTTTCTCCAGCCACCAAACACACTTGAGAACTCTTTTTATAATTTGTGTCGCACTAGCAACGAGCTTTGGCGGAGAAACAGACTCACAATCCCTTCTTGTCCTCTCTTTTTATCTGGCACCAACGAAGACTACCTCTAATCACATTTCTTGCTAAACAATTTCATAATGTTCAACTTTAGTATTCCGTTTAAACCTAATATTAAATGAAGCACATCATTGAAAAATTAATTTGCGAGCCTTTGTGCACTGAAGCAAAAGTACAAGGCTCAGAAATTCACTTACTACATGCTGCTTTCAATTGCGATACGCCAAACGGGGAGTTTCTTACTTGAAAAATGTTTCGCGAGGAATGATGGGTTTGCTAAATATCATTCTAATATCGAGTGGATCATGCATTATATTATACTATGTTTCGCTGATTTTAATTCTGAAAAGCGCTCTTTCTTTTGAATTTTAAACTCGAGGAAACAGGGTGGACATAACCTTTGTTTACTTAATTCTACTTATGTAGGTGTTTACAACTAAAAGTGAGGTTAGTTTGACACTGTGAATCCCAGTTTCCCTGCATCGGATCTTGGCATCTTCGCTCGCAGCAAATGGCACTTTTTCACACGCAATATAATGGCACACGCGTCACATAAAAAATTAAGATCCAATTGAATTAAAATACTTTACTAACCAGAAAGCGATGAAAACTAATTTTCCCAATTAAACTTTCTTAGTGCTAAGTTAATGATGAGAATTGGTAAATTTGTAAAAATAAACCGGTTGAAAAAAAAGGAGCAAATAATCCTGCCAGAAATTAGCTATTTTTGGCGACTCTGACCTGATACTCTGTAGGTAACTGTTTATTGATTTTATAAGAAACTTCGAAAATGTGTGAGCCCATTTAGAAATTCAGTCAATTGTCATGGGCCAAATTGGAAAAATCGCAATTGAGAGGCTGCAGTATATAGTAAAGAATTTCGATGTTGTAGAAATGAAATTGGCAGCTGCAAAAGGGGCGTACCTACCGTCACATTAATTCTTGCGGTCCAAAGGGTTCCCTTTTCCCTACTAAACCTTCTTTAATCTCTTTTGAAGTTATTGTTAAAAAGATCCTTTCTCCGAGGAAGATAAGATTTCCGGTTAGTTGACAGTAAAATCACGGAAGGATATCACTACAGGCACGAACACACACACATACACAAAATTATTCTCAATGTAAGCACGTTTTATCAGTCAGTATAATCCAGTTTGGCAAACTTTTACGCTGTACAATTGGATGACGTGAAAGTTTAGTTTTTCAAGGGCAGTATCTGATACCGAGCCCGTGGTCAATGCGAAAAACTTTTTCTTAGAAACTACGAAACCACGGCACGTTCTTCGCCGTCCATGGTGAAAACGACCATCTTTTTCGATCATTTTCGAGATATCTCGAAACCGCAATATCTCGATTCGCCATTTTGAACTTCAGCTGTAAACCTCTTAACTCTAAACTATCTTCACGTTATTCTATACTTATGACCACGGTCGTGCTTATGACCTATTGCGGATGTATATGTAAACGTAAATGAATCTGTGTGTTAACATTATTTACACAAATGCATAGAGGTATGCGTAATCAAGAGATAATGTGGAAAAGTGTAGGTGATAGGGCTCTGGAGAGTTGGAGAGATATATGGTGCAAAGGAAGCGGTTATATATTTTTGTCTCTTTTGGCCTTTTCTTTTAATTAATTTCTACTGCCTTAGTCATATATCAATACTTGAGAATGTGTAATAAAAAAGGCACACTGAATAATGTTTCAACGGTTTTGAGGTTTGAGGACTTTGAGGCTACTTTACGCGCCATCTATTGCCGGTATGTCAAACTGTATAAAAGCGATTCCGTCGGTATTCGGGTTTCCTGTTTAAATATAGGAAATCAATTAAATTTAATATTTTATTGAAATTTCCGCTTGTATCAATTTTTATCACACGTTTACTTAATAAATTAAAGAATAAGAGATGACTCTTATACCCATTGTGTAGGCCCTATGTCGTTTGTTTATATCTAATACAAGTAATTTTTTTACTTAATCATTTTCGCTCGTACATTTTAATCAATATCAATCAAGATTGAACTAAAAGATCGATTTCAATTGGGTGTACAGACAAGCATTATTAAATGTAGTGATGCACTCATATATTATCGGTTTTTTTACATCGTTTATAATTATTAAACCGTTGCATATATTTTTAGATATAGTATATATACAACAAATGATTTATTTATGTACATGATATTAGAAAATTAATGTTAGCATTATTACCAGACGTGTGCATACGTACGTTATAAAAAATCCTATATAATAATCACGTATAAATTAATGCTGTAAATTTCTAATTTCTTTGAATAAGAGTATTATACAACTATTGAAATGTAAATGATTGCTTATCGCAAGCAAAAACAATATAATACGATTAATGATTAAGAAAGTCCTTATAGTATTATTATATATTACCGACAAAACTTTGCACAAAAACTTTTCTGGGTTATAAAAAGAAATAAACGTGCAAGAAAAAACTTACAAATATATAGTTTATACCTACTGTAATCATAAATATGACTGATTACATAAATTAATTGCATTGATAACAAATTTTCATATAAAAATTATATTCGTTAGTACGTAAAAAAAGTTTCCTACGTTTATTTAAATAGATGATGAAAACTAGAATAAAATCGTGGCTTCCATTATGTGATAACTAGCATTATTATTATAATTTGCATAAAGAATTAAAATATGCGAAATCTGGGATGAGACCGGTATGAATTGAAAAAAGGCGAACGATGAGGAAGGGGTGAGGAGAGAAAAATAAGAATATGGCACTTACAGCTCGTTGTCGGCCATCTTATACAAGTATAACGTATAGATTATAATTATTTCGTGGGAAGAGAAAAATCTGGACATTTCACCGTTGATTAACATTTCAATAATTGTTACAGTGTTGTCTTAAGAAATAGTAAGAGAAGGTGACGAGTCTTTTGGATGAGAAATATTTCTAGCTCAGGTTAATGACAACCACAGCTTTTGACAACCATATTCTTGTACTTTTTAAGTATGACGTTGCTCTCGTCAAGAAAGTACAGGACGGAGACGGGGGAAAGTTTGGTCGGTGCGCAACAGGGCTTCGGTACTTTTCCTGGATTAAGCAGGTGAACTAAAGTTTGCACTATTGCATGATTAGTGGCATTCATGTGTGCATTTAGTGGAAAATTGCACTCGCCACTACAATAATATGCGTCGTAGCCGTCCGGCGCAATAATCCAATCCTGCGGCAAATCAATATTCATTATTCGATAATAAAATTGAAGATAGAGATTTTTTACGATATAACATTTGCATATATCTAACAAATAGTATTTCTCATCACCTGCCATTGCAGATCCTTGAAGCTCACGTACAACGTTTGGATCTTGCACGTTCTGGAATTGTACTGGACTACCGGATCTGCAAAGGTTATTTTTCATTTAAATAACTCAAAGTTACCATTTAACGCCGGGTGAATATTGAAAAAAAAAAAAAAACAAGAGAAACATTAGTCTTTAATACCTGTATAAGGATTAGTTCTATAGTCCAAACTAGACGAATCGCTCTTCTTTTTCCTTCTGGCGTCTCGTTTTTGTCGAATCTTTCTTTCCCTAACTCCAGAGCTCTTAAAATATCCTACCATAAAGGGTTGTTTATCAGCATCACCTCTGAATCCAACAATCCCAACGTCCTCTGGCTTCATCTCGTGTACTGAAATCAATATCGAAATGATTTATTTTTAGGATCGAGCAACCTATGCAGTATGGAAAAATATATGCCATCAACGGATATATAATTTCCTCGCTTTGTTATGATGATATTTATAGAACGGACGCCAACTCATTGTACCGTAGGTAAAAAAGAAAGAGGTAAGCAGAAAAGAAACCATTTAGAAAGAGGAAGCGATGGATTTTTATAATATCTGAATATCACAATCACATTCGGTGAATTCTACAAACTCATTTGCCTTCGTAAGTAGAATGCAGGCAAGTATTACATTTGCGCGCATGTTTATTAGAATGCCTCGCTTCTTAGGATTATTAATAGTCAACCTTCATGAATATTAAATGTTTAAGAATCCCAACGCCCAAGTCAGCCAGCTTGGAACCCGTCAAGCCGTTCACTTCAGAAATAAATGCGATTATCCAGCAACGATTTTCCAATGCATTGGCCCCTTACACTTTACCTGCATAACTATATATATATATATATATACACTCGCACAAATGTTATAGAATAATGCTTTACAAATAACATTTCCTAGTGATGAAATTGTCCATCGCTAAATGTTACGCTAAGAGTTATAATATTAAATTAAAATTTTTAACACTATCAATGTTAAATCTTTCTTTTTTGTGTTTTAGTCGAGTAAAAAAGGTAAGTATTGGTAAACTAACTTATTTATCATTGACCACTATTAAATCAAAATACGATAAGAAAACTCAGCTAATAAATTATTAGAGGTGAAACGCTTGTGACATAGCTGGTGTAGTAAGATTAATTACAAATCGTTTCGAGGAAATACCATTGATAGCGCTGAATATTAATCTCGTATGGCGCTTTGCCTGTTGTTATTAATCAGCTAATCAATAGTATCATTGACGGTTCAAGAGAGTTCGCTTCGGCAACTTGTAGCACAAACTAGGCATAGTGAGAACCACATAAAAACAATCATTACAAAACTTATACGCGTCTAACCAAGTAATTATCAATCCCAGATTTACGTTAGCCATTATGTATATTCATAATCTCATACTAAGCTACAAAAATATTAACTAAATAAAGA
The DNA here is from genome assembly GCF_024137725.1 of Prorops nasuta. Lineage (NCBI taxonomy): Eukaryota > Metazoa > Arthropoda > Insecta > Hymenoptera > Bethylidae > Prorops > Prorops nasuta. Next base: position 109,875 of record NW_027116894.1, read on the forward strand.
TTTGATTAAAGGATCACAATCGGTGCTTCTTGCAATAATTTAATTTAAACCTAAGTTTGAAGTTTTAACGTACGGACTTGCAGTATAGGAGAGAAGCATTTCTTGCTATTCACCAAGTCTATTATTCATTCCACTCCTTTCCATGTTATTCGTGTTTCGATTGTAATCGCTGTAAACTTAAAGAGTAGCGCGAAATCTTGATTTTTCCTCATTTATTTACTTGTTTCTACATTCTCTTTATGTCAAACTCATCGTCTTTTTGTAATGCAGCGTTAAAAATTTTTGAGGAACATGTTAGATAAATTGTAATATTTTTTTGGGTCAGAGATTGAGGCGTGGAAAGGAAGTAATGGAGGAATATAGGAGGATGTTGAATTGGGAAAAGTAGTCGGTGGCTTAAGCCGTGAGGGGGTTTTGTAAGGACGTGCAAAGTGCGCATTGCAGCGGCAGGTGTCCAGCGCAATCACAGTAAATGTGCATTCTTGCCGGCCAATTTACTAGCTTTCTCGAGAGCTCGACATAGCTTATGGCTCACGGCAAAAGCCGTAAGAATGAATATTTACATATGCAGTCGTGAGATGCTGTTGCAGCCTAAGGAGAATTTGCCGCAACGATCACGAACCAGCCATGCACATCGCAAAATCTCTTCCTCCTTATTCCTACTTTTTTCAATTTTCTCTTCATTTTCAAATATTCCTCTGAAGAACTAAGCTATCATCTTTTGTCCTTTTCACCAACGAAATAAAGACAGAGGATGAAAATTGCAGCTGAAATTAGCAGGTTCTCCGCGTGTTTGCTTCACGCATTGTACGAGACACGAATGAAAAACGAATTCAAATGAGAAAATCAGCTATCGGAACTGAAAAGATGCTCTTCTTGAAAGGTTGCAGAATCGACGATCATCGAGGCCATCCAATGTTTTATTAATTTCTTTCCTTCGCTCTTTAAGTTTTTTTGTTATGAAAACCATACTATCAACTTGCTTCTCTTTCCCATTTCATTTTGACTCGAGATTCAAGGACGAATCTCGCGGTTACTTCTCTGCTGAGTTTCGCAAGTCTCTGTGAGAGTCAAGGACGCGTCACTGACTGATTCTTTCGTTAAGACTGCCTACTGTCTAGAGCATTGCTTTAAGCACGATTCGTTCGATGTCGGTACATATAGTCAAAAGACTCGTGCAGCCTTTAAGTACGAACAACGTGCAGTCATACGCTTTGGTCGCGGATCGTCCAATGTCGACTCGTCAAACAACTGCACAGTTTCAAACACACACACACATATATATGAACTCGATTCGTCCAATATGTTGGCGTACTTTAAAACGATCCATGTGCAAATATTGTCAGTGTACGTAAAAATGCTCCAGTTCGAGTACAAACTTTGTGTATTGAGTACATCGAAGGTGCTGTACGGAAAACAGCTAGATTGAACTAGCTTTTCTATTTATTGAAAAATTTTATCTATTTGGTATAATTAAATGAAAAATTATAGTAAATTTTTTTGAATTTTTTGAAGCCTTCCAAAGTCGATAAATTCAGCAAGATGTTTACCAATAGGTGGAACAACCGGCCGTAAATGTCGCAAGTGAAGCAGGACGTCGTGTATAGCGTGGGCTTACGTTAGTCGGCTCGGCTGTTCGATGGAGCTGTGCGCAGTACACTCGACTGACGAGTCAACGCCAGGCCACTTTCGAAACAATCTGGTTTTCCGCACCCAACTTCCTCCCGTTAAACGACCGTCACAAAATTATTAAAATCGTGCAATTTACATTTAACAATCGAAAAACACCAATTGGAAGTATAAGTAAAATTTTCAAGAAAATACAATTTTCAGGCGACATTATCCTTGATTGATCCATCTATTGGTAAACTTATAAAATTTTGCTTGGTAAATATTGAATATATTTTATTGCATTCTTTCTAATTTGCATTAAGTGAATAAGTGTTATTCCTATTGGATATTTAAATAAATTAGTCTTAATTAAAATTGATCTTCACTATTGGAATTTGACATGAAAGAAGAGTGGAGGAGGGGGGGGGGGCAATATGGCGGGTGCAATTCACATACTATCGTAAATTGCATCGATAAAAAGTAAGATATGGTAATTCTAACTTTTTCAAGCCTCAACAAAAAAATTTAAAAATCCAATACAACTTTAATTACTCGTTGTCCTGATTTTCCAGAATTACATATTAATTTACTAAATAAATATTTTTATGTATATTTCAATATACTTTCACTCAAATCAATTTTCATACAAATTTCTCATTAAACTTGCATGTATTACTGCCATTATTTACGAAAGATGAATACACTCATTATTTCCCTTACGGAACTTTGCAAATTGTATCAGCTCTATATTGGTCTCTCCTCTCTATACCATTTCAGGTATATCCCAATACGTTTTGTCTATGTTTCATACCCATTCCCTTTATTGTTTTATCAGTTATTATTGGCTTTTACAAATTATGTAATTCTTTAAAGTTAATAAATAAATTGGCAAAGAATTAATTGGAACCGGTATTGAACAAAGGCGGTAGACACAGCAAGAATGAACTTTTATTAAGAAAATAAATTATAGTTGGAGGGAAACGAAGCCTATTTCTTGGCAAACAGCCACGGTCCTGTCATCCACTATATTCATAAGATACGTGGTCACGAATCATTTTCCTGAACTGTAATAGAGAAGAGAGAGGAAGGGGGGAGGCGTGTGCGCAAAGGTGTGCGGCTCCTTGATGTGTTTTATATTGAATGATCAAAGGTAAACCGGTTGTGCTGAGGCACGGAGAAGCATGGACTCCAACCGCAAGAGTAGGATTAAGAGAGAAATAGAGAAAGAGAGGGAGAGGGAGAGGGAGCACCAGGTGAGAGAGGCTAGCAACAAAATGATCTAGGCGCGGCAAACAACAAACTCTCTACACACTCCAATCTTAAAGGAGCTCCCCATGTTGGATTTTATGATCGAACCATGCATAGACCAATACTGACGGCTATTCAATCAAGATTGGCCCAGTGTTGCAGCATTACTTGAGACGATCTTGGAAAACGTTATGATAGTAACGTCGTCCCAGCATTCGACATAAATGCTGAGCCTATGCGTGACTGCTAATATTAAGTCATGCATGCGCATAGGAGGATGAAACAAATTATAATGTATATTACTTGTTGCTTTTTACAATTTTATAAACTTCTGTAACTTAAAAACATTTATTTTTGTTTTCTTCTAATTTGGAAGAGAATCCCTGTGATCATACGCTCAACACTTTAATCTCTTACTCACTCGGCTAACCTATAACTTATGTCATTTTGATTTTTAACTTCTTTTTTAAATTTAAGCTATACAAGTTGACATTCGATTAAAGTACTGCATCCTTATGAGATCACAAAGAACGTAGTTCATAATTTTTATCCTGGTGTTTTCTTACGCGTTCATACAGAATCAGCAGAGCAATCCATGTTGGAGCTACGATGTCAATTGATGGTCGAGTATTGGGCCAAGACAGGCAGATGATAGATAGACAGACAGTATTGGCGTGCATGGTTGTCAATTTCAGTAATTTCTACGTAGGCCCGTATTTCACTAGTACAAGCTTCATGAAAATATTCTAGGAACTTTCTGAATATATCTACATGTCCAAATGATGCACCGAGGATGTCCTATGGATATTTTGTGTTATTAGGATTAAAACTAAAGGTGAAAAAGTGAAATTTTCTTAAATCCAACCTTAATCATACTTTGTTTTTATTCGTACCATTTACGTAGTACCACGATAATTCATAATAATACTGGATTTTTAAATTATATTTATAGAAAAATTTCAAATTGAATTCTCAAAAATTCAAAAAGTGTTTTCTGAAATTCTATTTGATTCAATTCTTTCTGCACTTTCATAATTCTCTTTATTCTTCGTATACGATGGCACCGTAACAATGCAGAGGCAAAACGATAACAGACCTAACCATTTTACATTTGTGTAAAGGATAAGGGAGTAATATGGGTTTGGACGATGGGCAGTTGGATAATAACAAAGAAGTTATTCAAGGCAAAAGATTGAAAATCTGTTAGACGAGGAGCTGTAACAGGTGTAGTTGGACTATCAAGATCGGGTGGAGAAATCTTCCATCTCGTATTCGGTGGCAGAATTGAATCCAGGAGAGGCCTTATCGTACCATCTGACTTTATCCTCTCTTTTTGTCCTTCTCCTTCCTCACTGGAGAAACAGGCACCTTCATCTTTCGATGCCACCGCTGCTGCGGCAAGACAAAACGACGCCAACACATCTCATCCTCGTCTCTCCTTTCCTCTCCTCCTGTATCTCTCTCATTCATAATATATTCAAGAATCCTCCCATTCGTGTGACAAATGGATTCTCTATTCTAAAGATTATTTGCTTTTCCCATAATCTTTATTTAAAACTTTCCATGTAATGGCTTTGATTCTTATGAAATAATTATATCCTCAGTCAAATATTAAGTTCACATTACATAAACAACATCATTCAGCTATCGCGAAGAACAATTTTTTTAAAAAATTTTGAAATACAGAATTTATATTTTAAATCTTAATTATATTCTTAATTTAAATGAATTATGATTATTTTAATTAATATTTAGGTACAATTTGAAATTATTTGATTAATATAAACGTTTTTCTTATTAATATCAATTAATATTCCTCTCCGTTTAGGTACATGTTATTTTTGTTTACAAAGAAGTGTTGGGAATATGAATTTGATGAAACAAAAGTACTCACCAGAACGATCAGCAGGATGAACAGACAAATAGAGTCCTCGATTTCCTTCGGGATTGTTTACCCAATGTTGAAGGGCTTCGGTAGCATTTAACGTTAGCCAACCCTCTCGTCCTACAGTTGTATTTACTGCATCGACATACTGCAATTCTCGCGTCCTTAATAACACAAAACAAAGAGGTGAAAATAAAAAAGAAATTAATGCAGTATTCAAGATTAAATTCTTAAATAAAAAGATTACGTATAACATTTTTAGCAATTTATTTCTCAGCAGTATATTCCACCCCCTGCTTCCACTCCCTTTAAATATTACATTTATCAGGGGTATAATTTAATCTATCAGATTAATATTTAGTTTTATAAATAATATTATTTTAAAATAATCCTGTGCGTTAAAAAAGAAACGAATATTGTGTTTCTAAGAATTTTTAATACAATATCTTGATTTTTCTAATGGATTATACTTGTAATTTTTCAATTTATTTTACAAGAATAAATTCTATATTAAAGTTGAAAATAAAAAAAAAAGAAAATAAATAAGAATTAATATTCAGTATACTATAGAATGAAAATATCGTAGCACACAATGTAGTAAAAGTTAGATAAGTGCAAACAAACGTATATGTATTCAAGTCGCATAAAAATAGGAAGCACCGCAGCTAGCAAAACTTATTAAAATTATATACAAAGGTATAGTAATTCTCGGCTCGGTAAATGAGATATAGAAGAAAATTTGAAAAACCAACTCATTATACCCGGAAACGCGTTGACGCCATTTATCAAATAACAATTTGAATTTTAATCGTGTTGCCGCAAGGATACTGCTTAAACGTTGAACAAATTACTTTTTATCATTTGCGTGAAGGAAAAAAATGCATTAAATTGAACAATTTTCGCTTTTTGCTCAACAAATGACAGATTACTTAATTGCATGTGAAGTGAAAACTTCAGATCAGCGCGTAGATTATATAATTTAGTCAATCAAAAGAATAAAATGAAATCTTTCAGTCCACATTATTCAACAGTTGGATCATATCAGTCACGCGAAATTTGCTATATTAATTAGATTTGTGTTTGGTCAATGAATTTCATTTAAACGAGTGACTATCATAACGCAAAATTGCGTCTTAGGCTCTGCAATGAATCTTGTGCAAATATTTGCAGTGATTTTGTAGATTTTAAACCGAAGATTCGACTAGACACAATTTCAATAAAATGCATCGATCAATTTTCAACAATCTCTGTCGTAGCATTAATATATTATTATATAACAATTTTCTTAGGAAACATGAAAATTTAAGCCCGTGTTAAGATTCGATGTTTATAAACAATTTCTAACATAAGGTATTGATACAAGAGATATTTATGAAAATATTTGAGAGCTTAATGTATGAATATTTCTCGACGTGAGAATTTTACCGCAGGAAGAAGAAGAAGAAGAAGGCTTTGAAGGAGAATTCTTGGATAAAAGCTGCTGGGTACTGACGAATATGCTTAAATGGAAACCTGTATACACGCGTAAGAAATAAGAAGCAGAGTCGCCAGTTTGTCTCGGAACGAAGGTAAAAGGAGTGGAGAAGGAGGATGACGAGATGAGAGGCTGGTGAGTGGAAGGGAAGGGAGCAGGGGGTGGTAGATGCGTCAGGAGTTTGACGGAAGAAGCCAAAAGAAGATGCTGAGGGGACTGAAGGAGGTCGTAACTGCGTAGGCATGGAGTAACTCGCGTTAAACTCCTCGGACTCTCCGTCTAGATATTTAATTTACCTCAATTTGCGGAATAACGTTTCCTGCGCCGGGAATTTATATCGGTCAGCTCTCTAAAAAAACCGAAACTCAAAGGAACAGATTTAAAATTTGGCTCCACTTTTTTAAATTACCACATCTCTCATTCGATTTCTTCAATCTTTACGACCAAAATTTGTATCTTCGACTTATTCATTTATGAAACGAGACACGCGTAATTGCGGGTAAACTCGACAATCTCGATATCTTAGCGATTTAAATTCGAGATATGAGAGAGATGAAAATAATTCTTAATATCAATGTAATCCATTTGCAGATTTCAACAGTTTAATCATCAAGCGAAGAGTAAACATTAATGTTATTGTTATTGATTGAATTGTTCAGAAAATTTTATGTAAAATTATGAAAATTTCTGACATTGGAATATCACAATTTATATAAATCGATTTAACTTGTACGACGTTAATTCAATCGACGTCTTACTCTTTTTTATGGCAAAAAAAATAATTGTATGTGTGGATGAAGTCAATAATTTGAGATATCATGTAATTTGAGAGCGAGACTAGGGTTTTCTTTGTGTAACAATATTGGTTCGCCTGATATTTGACTACTTTTCTTATTACGTAATGAATAAGTTTAATTTTATTGAAAAGTGTATAATGTTCGGACGTAGGGACGAAAAAATACATGCAGAGTGGAAAAGTATTTTTTGCTTTTTTATTAGAGGTTTTCAATTAGGGGTATATCCGATTCCCGGAAAAATATTCAGGTATCTGTTCTACCTGACGAAGAGATGCTGGCTACCATTCGGGAGACGAGTCGAAATGACCTTTAACCGTTCCGAAGGAAGAAGGCTGCTGCTGGAAAAACGGTACTCCGAAAAAGGGGCCATCTCTTAAATGGGAGGGGGAAAAGGGGGTCTATCCTAGACCAATTACGTGTCCCTTCTGAGGAATCTCTCTATTTTTTGACATAGTCATCATGCTCCTAATTAGGAACCTCTCAAAGTTGCCGAAAAAAATCTCAGGTATTTGTTCTACCTGTATGGACCATCCTCTCTTACTCCTCATCTTTATATATTCTTCTTCTACTTTAATCGTCGTTTTTTCATTCATGAAACGCCTCCTTCAACAGGTACCAAAAACTATATGGAATACTTCTTTTCATGTTAATGTATATTATAAATAATTTATATTTGAAATTATTTTATTTTTCATCTACTTTAATTCTCCCTTTCTTATTCGTAGGAAACGTTTTCCTAAACTATCACCATAAGGATTATGTAGTATTTATGGCAATTTATTATGAATAAATTGCACAAAAAGTAATTTTATTATAAAGACTCACCCATCTTCGGTTCTGAGCACTCTGTAGGCCGTGACCATGTAAGATCCACGGTATCTTCTTTTAACTTCCATGTTACGATAAAGTCGAAGTTCAGCCGCAATTATATTCTCCCCTGCTGGCACCTCAGATACGTCAAACCAGAGTCGTTTACCACGTTCGTGCCGTACTCCAGGAACACGATGATCTGCAGAAAGGAAATGACAAATCTTGTACAATTTTTCATTTTACAATTTATGCGGTAAGGCACATTTTGCGTTGATGCCATATCCCAAAACATAAAATGCTTTATGGAAATAGGAGGAAGCCAATGAAAAATCATAGTCAAAAATTATGCTTTCACAATCAGGCATTATTATTGATTAACAAAATATATAAACCTAGCTTTTTATGTGTTTAATAAATTCAATTAAAAAATAGGCTTTTGGACCTATTTGTATTCTATATAATTACTAAAAAATTAACCCTAAACCAAAATCATATTTTGGTTAAAAATATTTCACATTATCCGGATTTTAAAATCATCGATAAAAATAAGCTCATTCATTTTGTTATGTATTTAAAATACAGTAGCAAGGTACGACCAGGGTTGTCTTGAATGCGTAAAAAAACTAATGCGCAATCAAATTGATAATTTTTTAACTCTAGCTTGTACGATTTTCAATTGAGCCTTTTGCCAAAATAAATTTAAGACTTTCTTTTATAAGCGAAATAACGGGTCGAGCTAAAACTCGCATATTTTTAATAGTCCCTTATAATTATATAAATATATATAGTATTTGCGGAGTAAAGATATAAGGCTTAGTTCGAAAGCTTCCCCCGTTAAGACATTCCTGAGGAAGAGGCGTGACGAAGCAAGGAAGAAAGTGCAAAGACAAGAAGAATTTACGATGGGCAATTAACCTTTTCAAATCCTCAATAAGCCGCTTGTTATCTTTGCTAGTAGATATAGATAAAACGAAAGTTTTCACAAATTTCGGACTATTTCCCGAAATTTTCAACGTGAAACTACTCGTAGCAGTGGGTCCTAAGGTCATCCATCACTGATAATCCTACCGGAAGTAGCTTCTGGTTGAATTGCACCCTGAAGAGTTAGGCAATAGGCAGGAGCAGAAAAATCCATTTGTGAAAGTATTTTTTGTTTAGTTTTTTGTTGGGTCGCGTTGTCTCGAGGGAAAATTAACGAAGGCTGATGAAATATCTTTAGCCTGGAGAGATATGATAAGGAAGAGCGTTAATTGGATTGATAAGTAGCGATTCTTGGATTTGCTGGTTCATGGATTTATACAGAAATCATTTTAACTGTGAGACGACAGTTTGTGGAGTGACCAGAAACGAGGCATGGCCAATTCGCAGCATGAAATCATCCTTTATCCAGCCTCATCAGCGTCAACCTTTCAGCCTAGAAAGGTAAACCGAAATAATCTGTTATCTAGCCAAATTTTTAGCATTTTTTAACCTGAGTTTAAAATAACTTTTATGTTTGAAGACTGTAGGAAAGAATCTTGATAGATATTTTCATTTTTTATAATAATTTGCCATTAAATTTGTATTTATTATGAGAAAACAGCGTAAGATTCGAAGCCCAATTAATAACGTTGAATCTTAAAATTAAGAAGAACGTAATGTATCATATAGAAAAAGTAAAAGAAAATGTAGATGCTAGAAAATTAATTTTCTTTATTTTCAGTTCTTTAAAGTGATTTTATGACAACTGAAGTCACCTAATCGTGCAAAGTAGAAATGGTTTTAAATCATAATGAAAAGATTTATAAGAATGTTTTAAATTAGAAATATGATTTTTAATAACAGTTCAAATGAAATTTTACTATATAACAATCACAGTATTTTAATTACTATATTATGCGAATTTTATGCAATTGACTTATGTAGTTTCCACAAAAATCTTAAATATATATGATAGCTATTTTACATTTTATGAAAGAAATATCTTTTAATTTAATTCAACTATGACAATACTTTCCAACAATTTCCGAAAAAACAAATTGATACTATCCAAATTTTGTTTTTTTTTATTTGATTTCAGTTTAGAAGAAAATTAGAGTATATATGAGTGGGTGGTGGAATAGTGAAGCATTGGTTGGAAGATAAAGAAGAGGAAGTAGCCGCAGTGGTGGATGATAGAAAGTAGAGAAGGAGGGAGGAGTGGAGGGGACGAGTGGATGAGGGCATAAAAATTAGTTTTGTTTCTCTCAGCCGGTCGCATTCCAGCGGCAACTGATTGCCGCGAGCACACACACACACACACACACACACAGTTCCCTTTCTTCCCTACCCTCTCTACCCGCTCACCCGACAGATCCTTGCTCTCGGGGTGGTCCCGAATAGCTTCGAACCATCCTGGGACCCGGTCGGCTCTCTGACTTTTGTTTTTTTACCCCCTCCCTTTCCTTCCTCCTCTCATCATCCCACGAAACCACCACAAAAATCCCAAACACTGCATGCTTCCTCTACTCGCGAAACCCATGCCAATTACTAAATCACCATAAAACTCCCTTAAAACGATATTAACTAACAAATTATTCTTTCAACCCCCCCCCCCTCAATCATACAATCAATATTTATAAATACTTACGCGAGACATGTTTGAAACTTTAGATGCACACTACTGGGGTACAATACCTATGTAAGCATCGGTAGTTGGTGAGCCCCATGCAAAAATAGCATAATCCATTCAATAACGGTGTAAAGAAAAAAATTATTCTTCCTTTGTCTTTCTCTTTGCATGGAACCAATAATTACAGATGTATACATATATACACGCTTACCATACATTCATTTTTTCAAGGAAACTGTCCTCTTTCATGTAAACTCTATATATAAACTTGATTTATGTGTTTGTAATATTAATATATACTATAAAAAATTAGACTTTTTTATTAAACACAGGTTTAAATAATATTAGCGTTTATTTCAATGTATCCAATATGTGCGAAGTAATGGGTGCAATCTTAGTTAGATATTTCAAGATTAAAAATTTTCTATGCAAACAAGTGTAAAACTACTGAACGAGCGTAAACATATTTTTTACGCTCCTTCGAGTAATATGACGGTTGGTATCCTATTTACAATATACAAAAAGCCAGGTAAAAATCGACCCTAATTCAAAAGCAAATTGCGATGTTCAATCTGGTTAAAAAATTGTGATACACCGACTACTAATTCACTAGAATAGTAAGAGGGGGAGAGGGGATTTTGTAGGACATTACGCAATAAAGATGCTGTTCACACGAGCCATCGCTGGAGAATGGATCCTATTAGCCGAGAAGTTTGCAAAACGATTTCTCATGCGAGTAATCGATGAGCCGCGATCGTGACCGCAGTCAGTGAATTTCGAAGCGCCGCACACGACGATACAAACACACACGCACATGTAAAAAAGAAAGAAAAACACAATTCCCTTTCTTCTTACAGTTCTGCTTTCAGCCCTTTTTGCTCGATTTTGCGAAACGCTGCCATTTCACCCATCTCGCCTTTGCATATTCAGACCCACCAGGTCTTTCTCCTCCCGTGTCAGCACCATTTGAAATCGACTAAAAGGCCCATCATGGGTAGCACGAAAAAAAAAACATTCGAAATAGACCCAGGTGGAATAGAATTCAATGGGTTCCAAGTTGAGACATTTTTACTCTTTACAAAACGCTGTCGCGTGGCTGGACAGAAACGTTGCCTCAGTTTATATTTCTCATTTATCACTTAATTTAGGATTTTTTAAACAGCTTAAATTATTATTATATCGAAAGACCAGCTTTCACTGTAAACTGGAAACTTTGACTCCATTTTTTGTGAAACGTTGGCAATTTCTTTCAACTTCTTTTTGCATTTTGCATATTCTGAAGCACTGAGGTTTTTTTCCTCCAATGTCAGCACACTTTGAAATCGAGTAAAAGTCCTATCATAGGTAACAGGGAAAAAAATTCAAAATAGACACGGTGGAATAGAGAATTCAAAGGGTCCCAGGTTGAGACATTTTTACCTTCCATAGAATGCTATCGGGTGGTCAAATAGAAATATTGCCCTTGCCTCTAGTTAATTTATCATTTCTTCATTGGTCTCGTGCATATCAATATAGTCACATTAAGGTGAGAATGTATAGTAGTGAATATATGCCATACATTTCGTTTACTTTAATTTGGCTTAGGTGGCGGAACACAAATTTATTTGGTCCACATAACTATAAGAGATTTAAATTTTTTGCATCTAATTGAAAAAGAGTTTTTAAAACTGTTCTATGGCAGAAAATTGATATCCCTTATTGCACGAGAGTGATAAATAAATTGTTATGCTCACACACTGGGGTGTATTAAATCATATATTTTGTATATATGACCTAGTACACGAAAAACCTGTTTCCAAAATGACAAAATTTAAAAATAGATAGTGCTAGTACTTCCACAATGTAAAAATAGTTTCAACAAAATTGCAATATATAAAAATTTTCTCGTAACTAAGTATTTTCGGAATATCTCCGGCACTATATATACGTCGATACAGTATAGTGTACATTATCATCTTAATATTATTATGTAAGTATGCACGCAGCAAATAGAAAATTTAACGAGATGAAATAAAATAAATTCATTTTTGCTAAATTAGAGAATTCTACCCGAAGAGCGTTTCTTGCAAAAGGTTGAGAAAAACGTCGAGGCTTACTTAACATTGGTAGATGTTGATAACTTTTTTGAGGAAGGATAGAGGCGTATAAATCGTTCAATTTGATCGATCAATCGAGAAACGCAATATATATAACAGAAACCATTTATTTTATCATGATCTTTTTATAAAATGCCTGTATACGAGGTGAGTATTTTTAATTTAGAAAGTTCAAATAACTTAAAAAGAGTAAATAGTTTGGAGCAAAACCTTTTAGATAAATGTTGTTTGATTCTACGGGAATCATAAAGTAATCTATGTTTCACCTTGAAGGTCAATTGAAGATTATCAGAAGGTCATCTTAAGTTTTTTAAATGGGACTCTCAAATTTTAGTTCTATTCTTGTAACTTATCTCAGCAGCTTTTTAGACCTGGTTTTTATTTTTTCATTTCACTCAGTCATTTACGAAATATTTCGACTTTAAATATATTACATACGGTTGTGGGCTTGGCTGAAATAGTGCGCGTGACCACTGACAGCTTTGTGTACACGCTGCACGTATAGTTGCTCACACGCGTATACTTTCAAATCGAAATATCTCGTAAACGATTGGATAAAATGAAAAATAAAAACAATATATAGGAAAGTTCTTGTGAATAGCTATAAGAATATGCAATACAGAATTAGTGATCTCTTCTTTGTAACACTGAAAACCACCTTTGTATGACCTTCAAATGTACCCCCAAAGTTAGATCAGTGGCATAACCTTCTTCACCCCTAAGAGTCAAATAACTCTTATCTGCCAAAGATGTTTTTGTATAGTATTTACTTTTCAAACTATATATTTTGATATTCCAAGTTAAATAACTCAACCTGTATATAGATCTTGGTACCAAGTTGGCTATACAACCAATGGTTATATATGGCTATCAATTTCTATGCATGACGCATATATATCGAAAAGTCTGAAACATTTTTCAAGTCCAAGAACCTTTTCCAAGAACCTTTTCCAAGAACCCACCGTAGTCCTACAAGGATAACGAGATTAACACGCAACACCTTTTCAACCTAATTCTTTACCTAGAAGGATCCTAACTATCCGTAGCCAATTTCCCATTCACCACTTATCAGTGCCTTCTTCCTACCTTTATCAAATGTCACGGATGTCTCTCCCGATTCTACTTTTTATTCGACGAAACAGGTTTCTGCAATTTAAAGTTTTAACTACGAGCTTTGACCTTTTGACTGCTTTTTTCATGTCTGTCGTATTATTTAGTTAGGCAGTACTTTTTGTTTTTGTCTAAATAAGATCATTCAGATTAATATTAAACACGATGCATTTGGAAGACAAATATTTGTTAATCGCAAAAAATTAAAGGAAAAATTTAGCTTTTCTAAAGTATAAATGAAGCGTTCATTTGCAAAACTTGTTCAACGTAGAAAACATTATTTTAAATTAAATGACAAGCGTATTTTAATTGTAGCAAATGGGTTTTTGAAATTTTTAAATGATAAATAGGAATTTTATATGATATATCTTGTTCATTTTTATACTGGTTTCATTAAATACAAGTAATATCCAATGGTTTGAGTATTTTTGAATTTAAAACTTTTTTTAAACCAATGTAACCAATTTTGCAACACGATGTCTCAAATATATTCACTCTCGATTAACTATATCGAAATTCGTATACCGATTTCGATGTTCATTTACGAGTCACACTCGTGTGAAATCTTTCAAAAATAACTTCTTTCCCTTTCGAGAGTTTCCAACCGAAAGTTCAATGAACTTGCCAGAAGATTGGCAATTTAGTAAATAAAAGTTTACAAAAATATCAAATCTTTGAAGATGTTGGTTACTACAAATATTAATCAACGAAGGACTTTCAGATAAGACAATTAATGAGTATGTCAATTAATTAATTAGAGCATTGTTAATGATTCACTTAATTAATTTCAAGGAGATTTTCATTAACAACATTTGAGAAAAAGCACGCATCGAATAGTGGAACGAAACAACGAGTTGTAGGGCCAAACCTCTCTTTGGAATTTAATTCTTGGGACTTGCGAAGTGTCCTTGTGAGATTTATTTTCCTGGAACTTTCTAGAAGAATTCACGTTACTTCGATAAGATCATTCACGAGTGGCATCCTAGCCAGTAGAAAGTGCGTTCACACATTTCCAAGTATTCAACGAGGAAGCTTCATTTAAATTATCTTTTAGAATCAATCAAAACATTGACTAGAAGCTACGTTTCTCCCCTCTTCTAACAATTAACGCGATTCACATTTCCTTTCGTTAAACAAATTCAATTGATCTCTTCTATCACTTGAAGATTCTACATTTAGCAATGGTAATTGGGATAAGAAAACGTGATTCTTCATGAGAATAGGCTTCTGGTATGGAAACGTATGTGGTGCATCGATGGATAATTGGTACGATCGCTTACTATGCGCTGCAAAGGTCATGATGACGTCACTCTGGTCGATGGCACGAAGATCCTGACCACTGAGGTCAAACTCGCTGATTTTGTGCTTCATAGGTTTATCATTTTCATCCTCTTCGAGGGCATTCTTGTAGATGTCCAGAAGGAACTTTGGAGCCGACCTCTTCACTTGCGGACGATCTCCGTTGACCCCATGACCTTTGTGGCTTGCGCCACGAGGTCTTTCGGGTAATCCCAGCAGGTTCAAAATCTCATGTTCGACTTCGCGTTTTTCACGTTGGCTAACCACCCTATGTACCACCGTCTGGTCCAATCCATTATCCACGTACAACCCACTGATCCTCTCAGCTCTCTGAAAAAAAGAAGAATTCGTCTTAGGAAAATTTGGTCGTCATTGGTGAACCAATTAATCGAAAATTAAGAACTTACGGTGATGGTTGGACCATAATGTGATATTAACATGTTGAAGAGGACTAGGGTGAGGAGTGAATGGTTCCATCCAGGCGACATGTCGCCGGCCTTGACGCCGTGGTGGAGGCCACCAAGGGCCACCACCAGCAGCCTCTACCTCGTCGCCACAGCTCGCTGCACTAACTCCTTATTCCTCCTCCTCTTCTTCTTCTTTTTCTTCTTCCTCCTTCACCTCCTCTTCACAATTTCTCAACTTCACACTTATCTCTAATAACAAACAAACTTCCGATACCAAACACTTCTTCAACTTTCAGCTTTCAACAAACACACTTTTCACACTGTCAAACAAAATTTTCCGAAAACTACTTCAGCAGTTGATAGTAGTATGATAGCATTCACTAAAACTGCACTTTAATAAAAATTTAGAATCTCATGAGTTTTATGTATTTATGAGGGGAGTAGAGATTTATTTTGATAGATTTTAGGGAAGTTGTGTTAAGGCGATCAAATTGTAACTGGATTGCCTTGTTAATGTTTGAAATGAAGTGGTAGCAGGAAGAACGGCCGAACTGGCGAGAGAATAGAATTTGACAAAGCACTGTTCATTCCGTATCTGTCCAGCACTGTTTCTCATCCGGCTGGACTCTCTGGTCTGGTCACTCTCGTTCAGGCAGCACTGTCTCGACTCGGCAATCTCGTCGACTCCCCCGTCGTTGACTCGGTCGATCGGTACTGGACCTTACAGCTCTCTGGCTTTCCTCTAGCGTCACTCTGATCACTCTGGTCCAAGCAGCACTGTGCTCTGCTCACTCGACTCTCCCGTCAGTCTGGTTTACTCCTTTGTCGCGCAGTCAGTCGATCGGTACTCGACTCGACTCCAGTACTTTGCTTCTCCTTTCTAACTCTATCTTCCTATTATAAATTTTTGGCTTTCGTTCTCTTCAACTTTCGAGTTCTTTCTATTTTTCCGCCTTTCCTGTCTAACCCTCTGGATCTCTTCTTTAACTCCCTAGCCAATGGTTCACCTTTCTAAAACTCTAGCTCTCCTCTCCACTCTCTATCTCTCATCTTCAACTCTCTGTATGTCCCTCCCCCCTCTCTTTCTCTCTTTCCTCTTTAACTTTCTAGCATTTGGCTCTTCTCGACTCTAAGTCTCTGATTCTTCTATCTAGATCTCTGCCTCTCCTATACGACTCGCTGTCCCTCCTCTCAAACGCCCTGGCTCTCCTCCAGCGTTACTCTGGTCCAGGCAGTACTACTGGTCCGACTCGACTCTATTCTCTATCGACAATCTTGTCGACTCCCCTGTCGTGCGTACGGCCAACCAGTGCTCGCCGCTCGGCTCTTCTCTCGCGTCACTCGAGTCCAGCCAGGCAGCACTGTCCCGACTCCCTCGTCGCGCACTCAGTCGATCGGTACTCACCTCTCCAACCCATGAGCTTTCCTCTTCGCGAACTCTCCCCATCCCGACCTCAGCCGTTCATCCGCCCGTCCATCTATCCTTGTTACCACCGCTGCTGCATCCAGGACTGTATCTTTTCAAACTCACAAATCTCATAGTTCCTCGTTAAAGTCTCCAACTACTCTCTCTCTCTCTCTCTTTCCCTTTCCCTTTCCCTTTTTGCGTAGAGAGAAATACTAGTTAATATTTCCACCAAAAGTTTATAAATTGATCAAACTAAAGAATTGATTGACATTAGGATACTAACTGATTGCAAATAGTAAATGTTATTTCATTGAATTATGATTTACTTAAATAAATAACATTTAAGATTAAACTACAATTTAATTATTGGTTTAGGAAGATCAAAAAAATAAATACTTTCAATACTGAAACAGTATTTTGTAATAATGAAAGTCTCTTTTTGGTTTCGCCGGCTCTCTCTCTCTCTCTCTCTCTCTCTCTCTTTCTCTCTATTATTTAATTTCTTAGGTGCTATTTACTTTTACTTTCATGGCTGCTATCATTATATTATCTATTTATATCTAAGTTTTCATCTTATTTTTCAAGAATTTTTAAAAGTTAATTCATTATAAATCCTCTTTGGGTAATTCTTTTTATACATACGACGCCTGACCTAAGGGTATATGAAACATCTGGAAACACCTGAATATCTCGAAACTTAAACATTTTAAAAAATAATCTACAGGGGACGGTGGCCCACATTACGAATTACTTAAAGTTTATAGATCAAGAAAACTGCAATGTGACTTTAACTATAGTAATGATAATATTTATTGTAAATACTTAAGGGAATTATCCAACTCTAAAGCATTAAAACATTCAACATTATTTAATATCATAAGTTTTTTTTATACGAAAAAAAGTGTCTTTGGCCCGTTTTTCCCCGTATATAGATAAGCCTAAAGTGGATCAGCCTTTTAGGCAAGGTAGATCAACGCTACAATATAAACCATAAAGTTCATTTTGACTATACAAATGTTATCAACCACAGAAGATGAAAAAGTATTAAGAAATTTGACAATTTTATCGTATATTAAAATTTTTGTATTACGGTTTAAATAAAGTGAAATAATACTAATTTTAAATGATACTAAAAATAGAGAGAAATTTTTGTAACAGAGTTTGAATTATAAGATTAACCTACCTTCTACATTTATATCGGCATTGGCAAACATAATTTGATTGTTGAAGCTTTTATGTATAATTCGTCTTTCACAAAGAAATGCACCTAATTTATATTCGTATATATACATTGAACTAATATGACTAAATGAAAATATTGTCACTAATTGTTTAAATAAGAGTGTAAACATAATGATCTTCTTTAGGCAGGGTACCTGGTTTATGTCATATATTCCCCTTATAGAATTTCTATAACAAATATTTTCAAAAATATATCAGATGGCTATATATTTGCTCCCTGCATCCACACACAATGGCAGATAAGCGAGAATATGTAACTGCGTGCACGTATACGAGAAACCTCCACCCTAAATAACTAAAAAGGAAGGATAGTACTATAGCAGTATGCATATGAAGTACTAACATCCTCACATGAATTTAACTGTGTTCAACTATACGGAATGAATACACTTTGTGAGAGAAATATCTATTGATGCAAATAAATATAATTACTTAATAAGTTTTAAAAAATGTTTGTTCTAAATAAATAGATATTATTTCAATCAAATCAATTTTAGTCCATTTAATTTTATTTCATCCAATCCTTTAAAAGCAATCTCGTTCTAAAAACATATATACGTAGAGGAGTAACTATGTATGTATGTGGACGTGTAGCGGCTATGCACATTGTTTCAGCTAAACTTACAATGATACACAATTTTCGATCTAAATATCTCATAAACAGTGAGTTGAAATAAAAACAATGAAAATATGGATTTGGAAAGCTCTTGAAATAGACTTCAATAACATGCAATAAAAATAGAAGATTCTGAATAAAAAAAAAATAAAGCTGACCGTTGCATGTGCTTCATTACACCTCCAAAGATCAAACTAGTATAATCATCAAACAGATTTTTGAAAAAACTTTTTAGAGGTTTTATGCAGATGTTTTTAAAATGCTTTACCTTTGAGATGACCAAACTTTTTAAACATCCTGTACAATAAAATAGCCAACGTTTCTATACATATATACCGCTCCATCGGTAACAATAAACTGCTACTAAAAAGGGCGACGATAATTTTTATTCAGGACAATTAAAATGTACATATGTATACTACTGTAATACAATGCTAATTTAACGATTACGCGCGCGCAATATCGCCGACCTAATAACATTGAATGAACGCCAATCACTATCGCCCAATACTCATTTTCGGAATTCTTGTAATTCTATTGCATTTTCACTTGTAGTAATTGCTGTAATTTCATTTCTAAAAATCCACAATGTCCAGTTTTACGGATCATAAGTCCACAATAGTCAAATACAGATCACAAATAGGTGCTGCTCAGTTCTATAGATAATATTATATATACATAATTTTAGCCCCACACACTGATCGCTTTTAACGCTAAATATATTTGTATTTATCTGTCGTTATTAAACTGATTAAAATTGACCCTCGTGAATTTAGACTGGCTAATCGTATATTTTATTAATAAGATAAACAGTTGCCAAAAAAGTGATAGGAATTTTATTAAGCTCTTAACCTGTAAAGGCCCGGAAAATCAATATATTTTTTCAACTTTTAATCGGCCTTTCTATGTAGGTAATGAATCCATGGTATTAAGTATTTTTTCAACCCATTTTCTAAGGGTCGTATGTCACCTCAAATCCTGGCCCTCTAAAGGTTAAGGAACAAAGTAGATACCAATATATATAACAGAGCAGATTTACTTGAAATCTTGATTTTCGAGAACAACTTTATTTGCAGACCGATTTTAATTTCAATATTGGTTTCTGATTCGCAAGAAAAAATATTTGTAGTATAAAATAACAAAATTTATTATAAAATGAAAAAAATAAAAATTATTCAAAATACTATTGCTATACTATAATAATAGAAACATGCAATTTGAATTTTTAAAATTAATATTATTAAATATGCGAAGATTTGTAAATAATATGTTGAAAACTGGATCAACTTAACGATTTTACCTACGATGTGGATATTACTGTAAAGCTGGAAGGGTGAATGTGAAACAAATAGGGTGATCAGAGGACCTGATGAAGTGAAAGCAAATCTAATTTTGCTCACTTTCAAATTAATCATATAGAATTCTTGTAATACTACCTAAATTTCTTTAATGGAAGAGCAGATATTTTACTATTCCAATGATTATTGTAATGCCAAATTAGTAATTTGAAGCTTAATGTAATTATATATCATTTTTAAAGCAGATAATATTATTATAAAATGTATGCTCAGTGTCAAGATTTTATGTAGAGAGGAAGAATAAAAATTACTTTTCTCTTTCTTTTCATGTTTCTTTTCCTTAAAGAGTAATACAGTTTGTGCCTTTCCTCCTTTAATTTTTAAACGGATTTAAAAATGAATAATTATGTTTCTAATTACATACTGTCCCATAGACAGTCGACATGTACGATTATACGTATTGAAATTGTCGAGATTCTTTTACATACAATTTTCCTATGAACATATTATTTCTTGATAAAATTTGGAAGAGGTACTACTTTAATAACGTTGTAAAATAAAGATAAAAGTTAATTTTTTACGGGGATTCGATAACGTATGGGCATCTTTTATAGTTTATAATTGTATGAGGAGAGGAATTTTTGTGGTAATGGTTTTGAGGAATGGTGTGAATCTCCTGGCAACAGGAAAATATAGATAATTAAATAGGAAGCCGATCTAAACCTATATACTAACGAAAACAAGCCATTTCAATTAATTTAACTAACATGACTTCACATCTTTCATCCGAGGAAACATGGAATGATTCAATGTTTTATAAACAGTAGATGTAACGTTTTCTTATTATACATCAATTGCCCAAAAATATTTTAAACATGAAAAAGTATATATATTTAACTAATCTTTATTTTAAATGATGTCGTGTCATTATTAAAAACAATTGAGAAATATTGTATTCTTTCTCCTATCCTTTTTAATTATTTAATTTCTAACAATTTCTACCATTGTTATAATATGCTTTATTTCTTTTACTTATACTATGTAAAAATTGATTTATGTGGTTCAGCTAGCATAACTCTGTACTTTTTCAACAAAATGTATACATATACATTACAGTCGAGCCACATACTAATCAATTTGCCATAGCATACTTAATGTTAATTATGATAATATCTAAATGTAAAGAATTTGTTCAATACAAACGTATGTAAGGTGTTTAAATAACTGCTGTTAAGATAAAAATATACATAGCAAATGAATCAAAGAATAAAATTCTTAAACAAATTATTTTGTCTATCCCTTAACTAGTAAATTATTATGGGATTAAAAATTCTTGGATTTAAAATATTCTATAGGTAGAACTATTAGATAACCTTTCTCCACAGGTCAAGCATCACTCGAGAACAGAGTGCGCTAATAAGCAGTTTTGAAATCAGGAATTTTTAATCCTATATAATTTCAAAATTAAAGGTTAGACACAGCAACTGTAAAAGAAATTTCACTTCAAATCATTCACTCTAGATGCATCTATGTTTTACAGAAATTAATCGAATACATTGTATGTTGTCTGCTAAAGTGAAGTATATAAATTTTCTAAAAAAAAATAGAGTAGAGCTAGCCAAACAATACAAATCAATTTCCTGCTATGTATATATTAACAAAATAGACTAAAGGAAAAGCTTTAACTTTCACATGGAAAGAATAACACTCATCTTAAATAATTTATGAAATTACTTAAATTATTTAAATATAATAGCTTATCATATAAAGAGTTATATGTATATTGAAGAAGTATTTCTATTAAATTACTTAACATATTTTTCCATAAATTTACGATGAAATTCACTTCTCAAAGAATCATTGATAAACAATTCAGTTTTCTTTTTTGGTTCTGATCTAGCACAATTTTTGAATACCACATCATCATCCCATCGTCTTCTAACTTTCATATCGGTTCTTCCACTCTGAGCAGCATAATTGAGGAGGGGATTTCCGGATAAAATATTTTCCATTCTTATTTTCTCCTCTTCTTGTTTTTTTTCCAATTCCTATTTAAATGAAAATTTGATTTAATTAAAGATATTCTTGATTATATTTGTATTAAATTAAGTCAAATTACTTTTTGAGCTTGCTCATCAGCTCTTTCTTTTCTTATTTTATTAAGTTCATGAAGAATTGCCGCAGCATTATCCTCTTCTGAATCTGAATCCGAATCATCCTCATCTAGTGGATCATCTGCATCCAAACTTGCTGCTGGTACTTGATCAAGCTTTAGCCTTTTTGCACCACTACTATTTCTAGTTACTGTTTCCTTCTCCCTTTCACGTTCTTCCAATTCTTTGCGAAAATCTCTGTTTCTGAGTTCTTCAACTGTCCCTTGTCCATGTTCCCTATGAAAACATAAAGGAGAAAGTTCCAAGAATTTTAATCTTTGAAAGGTTATTTTCGTTTCTATATTATAAAACTATTATTTTAAATGATTAATTTTTCAATTTCGAAATATAAGCTATGAAAAGTATACATCGACGGATAAATGAAACTTATGGTTATACCTGTATTTTAATTTTGTGTGGGAAGGTAAATCTCTGCTGCTGTATTGTTTGGAAATTGCACTCAAATCTTTTTCTCCCCGACCCTGACCACCTCTTGCAGGATCAAAAGTTGGTCGAGCTGCAGTTGTCATATTCTTGTTTGTTTCTGCCAAACGAGAATAATGGATCAAATCAAATTAATTGTCGTTTTTAATCAAAACCGTAAAAATTTAATAGTTTTGAGTTGTTAGTTGTTACCAGACTGTAGTCCACTGTAGTCGATTGTATGTACTGATTGGTTTGGTTGGGTTTGGTACTGATTGTAGCAGTAGCCGGCAGTAGCGCTAGTAGCGGCGGTACCCGCGGTGGCCGCGGTAGCGTTGGTCAGCGTTGGTTGGTGCCTGGGGAGTGGGGGAGGGGGTTGAGGTCTAAAGGGGGGAGATTCTTCACGGTTTGTTCCTCGGGGTTATTTTCATGACTCGTCTCATATGTTTGCCTCATTATAACATACACCTAACCGGAATTAAATGTGCTGGCGCCCTCTTCGGACCATACCATTAAACGGAACTTTACGGGAAGGCGTATATACCTACATTACAGAGCGCTTTACTCGGCTTTAGTTATCAAAAAACAAGATTATTTGTAGATCGATTTTTTACTTTTGGCATCAACAACTTTCTTATCCTTGAAGAAGTCACTTTCGGATAAATCGATGAAATTTGAAATAACGTTATCTATGACAATTTAAACATCAGGCAAAAATCATTCTGTAGTGTCGGTATACACGCGCGCGCGCATTTTTGTTAAGGGAGCGTTTTGATCAAACGCGCAAATAATTTAAATGTTCGCAACCTCAATAATTTTTTGATACTAACGTAAACTATATGCATTCGGTGGATAGTATTTGTAATGATACTAATAAATTAGTGAAATCAATAAAAACCTGTAATGAGAACACGATTACATGTGTTGACTTATACACATATGGTTTACGTCATTATTAAAAATGATTTAGTTTGCATAAGTTTAGACATTTGCACGCTTGACTGACACATACCCTAAATTACGATTTATTTGTAAGCTCTCGTGGCCTTCGTTTAAGTCCACTACGTCAAAATCTGTAGCGACTAACATTAAAATTAGGCATACACTTTTCAGTGTGAGCAGAAGAATCCCCAAAAATAGGAGAACCATAATAAAATGAATCTGAATTGTCATGTATTTTTTTTCATTATAAATAAGATAAAAAATAAGAAACTGTTCTTATAAATAACAATTTTTAGTTTCTGTAAGAACCATTGCGGATAAATAAACTGCAGTAAAAATTTTGGTCCAGTTAGTTTGACAGATTTTTGGATATCGAGATAACCATTTAAACAAATTTTGTTTGAAAATAAAGAAAAAACGATTGTAAATTTTAGGTAACAAATGTATTATGTAGAAAATTTATACTTCATTATTGAGTTGTGATTGGCGCACTAAAATAAATTGATGTAAAATTGCAACGATAGTCGTGGACAATTTTGTAAGTTACGTTTGTCGTTGTGAATCTATATAGCTCTCCAAAAGAATAATTTAATAGTTATTACTGCGAAATAATTGATAAAATAAAAATGTGCATTTGAAACGATAATCGTTATAGTTACAAAGTTGCCCGCGTCTGCGTTCTAATTTATTTACATAAAGTTTTTTACAATGCGTATATTTTAAATCTTCATCTTCGTAGACATCATTCTCAGTGGTTGTATCCATTCTGTGATTTTTTCCTGACATTTTTGAAGCATTAGGCATTGCTATCTCCGCTCTCGACTCTCGCTCGTGATCACGCAACTCAGCTTACGCAATAAAATGCGGGCCTCTTTTGACACTCGCTTTTATCTCCTTAATTTTTTAAATGGACATGAATCTCTCAGTACAGATATATGCATCTCCCTAAGTAGTTATTTGAATATTTTTTCTAATGAAAATTTACTTTGAAGCTCAATTTCATATGTAATGATTGAGACTCTCGTTACTATTCTGTGTAACAAATTATTTTTCTCTCTCATCCAATAACATGAAAATGAAGGATTATAGGTGACACAGTGCATCGGTCGAAGATTTATGTTGAGAGTAAAAGGGAGGCAAGAGAATAAAGAAACCGCCTATATAGACTAAAACTGCATCAGTATTTTGAATTTCATCTTAAACTTTTCACTGTGTACTGTCTTGTTCTTCTATATAGTGGTTTACAGTTGGAAAGGTCTTTCACGAAATTTTTAAACAATATTAAAAAAAAAGTTTTTTCGATTAATTATAATAAAATAAAACTGTGGAAGTACGTACAATCTCGATCATTAATATACATATTTTTCAAAAATGGTACCTTTCTAAACTAAAAGTCAAAAAGCCATGAAAAATTACCTGAAAATTATTCATTATATATAATGAACTATAGGACAAGATTCAACTCTTTAGCAAGTTTGCTCGTTTTGAACATATATTGCCATGTTAAAACATCTTTTACGAATAGACGATTTCTTCAAAATTTTGGACAGCCCTAATCGCTTACCTTTTCTAGAACCGGAGACTACTTTTCGATAATGGAGCAATCTAGCAGCAGGGCTACTCAGGAGAACTTGCTGAATTTGATAAATTATAACTCACTTTTAATTGATCGCTTACTAATAAGTGCTTAATTTCTTGAGTGCAACCAGGGTTCATTTTTTCATAATTAAACTTTATAGTAAATATATAAAAATATTCTAATAATAGACCGGTCAGCTGCAAGTTATATTTGTATAATGGATTTTTTCTAAAAGAACATAGGTAAATTGTTATGATGGACGTTTAATTTTGACGTCACTTTGAAACCAAAAATTAGTAGGAGGGATCATCTTTTTTGTGTTAAAGAAGCTATAGGAAAGACCTCTATTTAGAAGAAAGGAGGAAGAACGTCGGAGAGAGTGAGTGAGTGACGTCGAGAGCAAAGTGTGTCGAGGTCTTTTCGTGGGCAGTCATACTTAAGGCCTTCTACCGTAGAATATGTAAGAATTATTGTCAGCGTCTTCCTTTTATTGCATCAAAAAATTATATTTTCCAATAATCCAAATGTTTTTAATCAACTTGTTTTGTACACCTACAAGTTAATTTTATCTAGTGATTTATATGTCTTTCAAACTTTAAATGTTTATTTTCTTAAATGACAAGTGACTTATGCTGAGCCTACAGAGCTGGTGCTATTTACAAAATTGTACCTAAGGTGTTCCGTTACAGCCCTTACAGCGTTAATCCATTATTTTGACTAAGATGATGACACCAAAAATTTTAAGTAAGTTATTCAAGTTGATAATAAATAAAACCTGCTGTTTAGTTATTTTATAAACGATACTTTTATTATCTATATAATTTCTTTATGATTTAATGTAGGCGGGAAAAGGTTTCTAATTTCAAATAATATTCATGATATCTTTATTACGTTAAACTAACAATTTTTTTATACTTATACTGAATTACATGAATAAATTCATTCAAAAATATAGTTGTTAATACCACTGTAAATCTAGTGTAAATATCCAAATTTTGTGAAGCTAAAATTTTAAAACGTGTTTTGATTGCATCATTATGCTATTTATTGAATCAAGAGATACAGTACATTGAGAACAATTTTTCTTAAAATCAATTAAATATTTGTTTGCAACAACAAAAAGAAATATTTAATGGATTTAAAGAAAAAATCTCATTGTACCCGCGTCTTGACAACAATTAATTTTAAAAGCCATCGAAACACTATACCTTTCAGATGAAAATTGGCGCTCACCTTTTTTTTTATGCACTTATTTTGTTGAAAATCTAATGAACTTTTATTATATGATATTATTGAAACATTTCAAATGAGATCAAAACGTTCAAATCGGATCACGCAATGCTGCATGAGAACATGCGATCATATGGCTCGCCATTTCCATCGTGCTGAAACTCTCTGTAGCTATAAAGTTATTCAGTTTCAATACCTTCTCTCTCTCTCTCTCTCTCTCTAATGCATTAATGACGATACAGGAAAGCTCTATCTGCCTCTCTTTCTCCTTCCTTTTATAGGCGCTTATAGCGGCAGCTGGGAAAATTACGAGAATTTCCGATTTGGGTAATTAACGTTAGTTTTTTTCATGGTTTTAATAATTATTAATTGAATATAATAAGCGTAGCTTATCACGAGGAAAATGATAAATATTTGTTATTGATATGATGTAAAAATGAATCGAATTTTTGGTTGGGGCATGCATAATATCGTTAAAAGTTCCATTAAATAATTATGAATTACAATTGTCAGTTTTATTATCAGTAGTGTAACGTAGTGAATAGATAAATATTGTTTAATAAATATCTCTATATCACTTTAAATAAAACTAGATTAAACCAATTGAAATCTTCAATTATTTACTGAGAAAGCAAATTAAATAAATATATATGCAGATGAGTAATTTATAATTATTGCATAGATTTAAAATCCAATGAAGTTCGATTATTTCTCATTGTTTTTATTACAGGTACTTTTAATACTGGAGAACTTTAATAAAAGGTTAATTTACTCTGTGGATCTTTATATTAGAATTACAATGGTAAAAACAAAATATAAATTTCAGCATTTACATTAAAGGTGCAAAAAATACAAGAAGTCATTGTAAAGTTGTCTATTTTCCACATGTCGAAAAGACGCTGAAAAGATGACATTCTATCCCGAATTTAAAAAATTTCTTTTTCGAGTCATGTTTTCGACTTGACGAAAATGCCCGTCAGAGTTTTTATCGACGACAGGACTCTTTCTCACTAGGCTTAAACATAAAGCGCTTGTCAAAAATAGTACCATACTTTAATTCTATGCATACTTGAGTTTCTAAACAATATTTAATTTTTTCAGACTTGTATATAACATGGAATATTCTGGTTGGGTGCTTGGTATACACCGAAGAAATAGTGCCTCATTATTCGCAAAGTAAGTTTAATATTAAAAATAAGAAAAACAATAATAATTAAGTGCCCACTTTCTGCGAAGACAATAATGCGTTTACATTGAAATTTTAAACAGATTCCTACTTTTTTATACTCATTATTTCAGGTTTTTATGTTTTATTAAAGTTTCATTTTCGTTGTTTCTGCATATAGTGTTTGACAGTGTAGGGAGTTTTCTATTGGGATCTGACACGTGGGCGGAGTCAATATATATAGATATATAGAAAATTCAATATGGCGCAGAAGTGCCTAAGTGTCTAAATGTCTATTGAAATTACAGGAAGGTTATAATGATTTCGATGGAGAATATCTGTACAAACTTTTCTCCCAAATTCAAAAGTTTTAAGGTTTTCAATAATAAATTGCAATTTATTGAAAAATATCCATAAGAATCAATGTAAAACCCGGGCTTCCTCTGCTTTCATTTTTTACCGCTTGGAGCGCTTCAACTATGTCAGATCCCAATAGGATATCAATAATTGCTTTATAAAAACTTACCGGTAGATGTAAGTTTTCTGTGTGTTTCACCTCACATAAAATCCTAAAAGAAAATAAATTTATATGTAAGACACAATTAATCCAATTATTATTCAAATATATTAAAGACACTTTATTAACTACATTTAATAAAATATAATAATCAGACATCACTGAATCGTTTGCTCCCACACAAATACAATTTCTTACATACTCAGTTCCCGAAGGAAAGCATAATGCACATGCGAAAACGACGGACGCGAGACGGTATGTCCACTAATTTATTTTTAGTTTTTTACACTCTCGGCAGTTCTTGTTCTTTCTTATTACTTACCTCTTCAGTGATAGATGATTCCCATCTATAGCGGCGGACTGCTCAGATTTCACTAAAATGAAACTCTCCGCTGATGCGTCTCGCTTTAAAAATCTTATAGCGTAATAACGTTGCTTTTTAGAGGGCTGTCATTTCGGTATCACAGAGTCGATTATTTCTAAACTCGAGGGTTGTCATCGAGACAGCCATGTACACCCATCTTTAGGGAAATGCAATGATTTTATTACGCCTTGTATATCTTTAAAAGATGACGCTGATCTCTTATTCCTAATCAATGCTATGAATGGCTATATCTTTTCCCGCCCTCTTCTATTCCTATACTCATTCTATCAAAGGTTTATCACTTATTTTCTCTACGCACACAGTTTTACATGATTTAATTAAAACGTATTATATTTTTATATAGCAATACATTTTTTAACTCTCTGTTTCTGTTTATTTTAGGTCGTAACGTACTTGAAAATCTCTCACCAATAATAGAAGGTCTTGCTTCCCCTGTAAAACATGCACTATCAATTGTACCCGAAACAGTTAATTCAAAAGCAGTGAATGAAGGTCTTTCTAAAGACAATTCTATTTGCTTAACGGCGGAAGGTAAAAAAGGAAAATGTCAAGATCTCAGTAGCTGTCCACAATTACTGCTGGATTTAACAAAGTTAAGGCAATCCCTATGTTTTAAAAGTTTATTTGTACCAGGAGTTTGTTGTCCGATAAATAAAACTGAGCATGGATCTGACAGGTATAGTTATTAAAATTTATAAATAAGGTGAAAGCTACTGATACGATTATTTTACGGCTTTTGCAAACTGAATAAATTATTAAAAGAGATTCTTATATATATATATATATATATATATATACATTTTGCTTATATAAGTTTGTGTTCCACACACTAAAGGTTTAAAATCTGTAAAAATATACTTATCTTTCTGAAATACAAGTGACAGCTAAGTAACCTTGACGGTTTTCATGATTTTGGGTCATAACCTTTTGAATGACACCACAAAAACCTACCTATCATGTGGGGGCCCTTTTCAAGACATATACTGCACATAATATTTCGCGAGGATGCTTTTGCTGTTGGTATTTTTATGTACTTATCATTCTTTTTTTACAGTTATATCTTGAACAAAGCGAACTTAAGTTGAAACAAAAATCCAATTCAATCTTCTTCTAGTAAAGATAGTATTGTCGTTTTTTTGACTAAATTAAGTACCGCCGTAATACTATTGTGTCAGGTGTTTTTTAATTTATATGTATTAAAACAAATTTCTATAATTGAACATGTGTACATTTACACATGTATGTTTCTTACACAGATTCATAATCATAAAAAATTACATATTATACTAATTTAATAACTTAATACATAAGAAATTTTAATTTTTAGTGTTACAGGTGAAGCATCAATAACTGAAACTACCAATAGGCCTAATCTGGGACCAACAAGACCATTTATTTCTCAACCTATTAAATTACAGCATATTCAAACTACCTATCGTCCTAGTTTGGAGTCTGTGACTGGCTTAAATATAATTTCAAATAATTTTAGTAATTTCGGTTCATTTGATATATCTGACAATAACGATCTTCAAACAGACGATGGTATTTATAAATACAAAAATAAAGTCTTTATTTTATAAAGTTTCCTGCACATTATTGGTAAAATTAGAAGCGACCAAAACGTATAATTTTAAATAGCCTAAAGTTGACATTTATAAGGATATTTTTTGACTGTTAGCAATACCAAAACTCTTCTGTCTCGTGCTATTTTAATATATTCGATTTACAAAACAATCTCTGTTGTACTCCAAAATTCGTCTTTTTAAACATGGAATTACCTACAACAACCTTTTTTATCAGAATTATTGGTTTTGTTGGTAAAATAGATTGAGTATTCTCTTGTATAAGGAGTAGATAATTAATAACAAAAATATCTTTTGTCGAAGAATATTCTAAAAATTTGTCTTAAAACTTGTTCAATGATATCCTTGTCGAATATTCTATTCCGACTGTTTTTAATTGTACGTATTTCGTAATAAGAATATATTTTTCGAATACGCTGTTATATATAGCGATTATTATATATACTGCATATATTACTTATTTAAAATTGTGAAATAAATAAATAGAATTTAACATTTCATCTTGTTGTAGAATGTGGAGTAAGAAATTCTGGAAAATATCGTATTGTTGGTGGTGAGGAAGCTTTACCAGGAAGATGGCCATGGATGGCTGCGATCTTTTTACATGGTTCCAAGCGTACGGAATTTTGGTGTGGTGGATCACTAATTGGTTCTAAATATGTACTCACAGCAGCTCACTGTACTATGGATCAACGTCAACGACCGTAAGTAAATATTTGATTTTTTATTTATACTCTTCGAGGAAAATTCAGTTAAAATCCTTTGTATATGCCATTAGATTATATATACCAATTAATAATAAATAGAAAATATACGCTTATTTTTTTATTAAAAACAGTGTCCCCTACCTTGAAATTAACTGTAAACAATTTTCCTAACATTCAGAAATCTCTCTCAAATACATCCTACAATAAAATACCCTCTTGACGTTTTTCTGTGTAACATAAATCGATTAGTTTAAGTGTGTACTATACTGACAGCCCACCAAAGCATATGCATAGGACTTCACTTTATGTCCACAAAATTATATAACATAAAGTCTCGTTCCCTATTTTGCTTTTCGGGACTTTCTCTATACGTAAAACTAGAAATCTATTTTGTCTTGGGAAATCTATATTTGCCCATTCCAGCCATCACTGACGAAACGCGATACTGAAAGAATAAATTGTAAGTTTATTCTTTGAGAACTGTTCGTTTATTAGTTTTATTAAACTAACTGAAATGTCAAAGAATGTTTTCCAATTTGATTCCGTTTATTGTAGTCCGATGTCA
Source organism: Prorops nasuta (assembly GCF_024137725.1). Taxonomy (NCBI): domain Eukaryota; kingdom Metazoa; phylum Arthropoda; class Insecta; order Hymenoptera; family Bethylidae; genus Prorops; species Prorops nasuta. The sequence continues at coordinate 141,015 of NW_027116894.1, forward strand.
ACGAGTCTTACACAAGATTGACATCCTAACTGTTCAGAGTGTAAATAATTGAATGTCGATCCGTAACAATTGGCAGTCTCACACAAGGTGGTTAGCTCTCTTTCAATAACTCTACGTACCCAATATAGCATTCGTGTTAGTCATTACATTAGAAGATCGTACTAAATAAGTTTTAATTCATTGAAAATTTTCCCTCACAGAAATTATATAGTATTGTAAGAAATAAATTTGACAATTTCTTTGCAGGTTTCTAGCACACCAGTTTACTGTGCGTTTAGGCGACGTCGATCTTCAAAAGAATGATGAGCCTTCATCACCAGAAACTTATGTAGTCAAAAAAATCCATGTGCACCCGAAATTTTCTAGACTTGGGTTTTATAATGACATTGCAATTCTCGAGCTAAATAAACAAATAAAAAGGACGCCATATATAACACCAATTTGTTTACCTTCGGCTCGATATGAAAATGAACTATTTATTGGATCAAGACCAACTGTTGTTGGTTGGGGAACAACTTTTTACGGTAAATATTGTAAACTATACACCTAATGTTAGGATCTAAAGTTAAAATTTAAACTCTTAAGTTCAGGCATTGCGTTGGTTGAAATATTTGAAGCATATCACGTAAGTTATAAATTTTATCCGCTTCTAGCAGCTGAAGTTTGAGTTCAAATTCCACGATTAACCCTGGCATAAATCATTTTGTCGATGTCCCGTTAATGGATTTTTTACGGTGGGATAATTTTTACGATTAGCACAAAAGCGAGAAAGAATCGGTTGGCTGTATTAAAGCCTCTCTTAATTTTTTAGTTATAAGGATAAAGATGTTAGGCCATTATGAAAGAAGAAAAAGAGGAATATTTTAACGTTTTCTTGTCGAGAAAGTGGGAACAGTAGAAATTCTCTGTACATACAATTTGTTAAAACTCATCCCACTTACTCAATAGAACTGCTATAAAAGCCAGATCTCATATTAGAATTATACAAGTCAGCGTAAAGGTTCATTATGATTATTTTACAGGAGGAAAAGAAAGCACGGTACAACGGCAAGCAATTTTACCAGTGTGGAGAAATGAAGAATGCAATGCAGCATATTTTCAACCTATTACTAGTCATTTTCTTTGTGCTGGATACAATCAAGGCGGAAAAGATGCTTGTCAAGGTGATTCTGGAGGACCTCTTATGCTCAGGGCAGATGGACATTGGATGCAGATTGGTATAGTTTCCTTTGGAAATAAATGCGGAGAGCCTGGCTATCCTGGTGTATATACTCGTATAACAGAATATGTAGACTGGATTAAAACTGTATTTACATAATAGTTGGGACCTTCGTTATTAATTAGGTTCTATTTTTTGTATAAATAATAAACATGTAAAGCAATAGCGTCTTTCTTATTATTTCATAAGTCGAAACAAATTCCTTTTATTAACTTAATAATCTCATTGTTCTTATTTGCAACATTTTCTTATTTACTCTGTTGTTATAGGTGTTTGATTTTGATAGTTATCGATTCACAAATATTCATGTTGTTTTTGAAATTGGAATGAGGTTGGGGTATGAATGTATGTGTTAGCTTAAGTATGTGGTTATATTTAATTTTACGAGCTTCAGGCCGATTAGTTTTCGAAGCCAATAGGTTTGGCAGAGATGTGTGATCTGATTGGTCGAGAATGGTCTTAAAGACCTGCATTGTTTGTATAATTGCAGGAATATAAATGCTTTAAGAACTTGGATATTTCACAGAAATTAAGTATTTGCCGACTAATTTTGTTTATAAGAAAGGACAAGGGTCAATAAGAGACTTTTTTCCCTAAAAAGGAAGAAAATATCAGATTGATGGCGCGTATGAAAGTGTTGCATTTAATTCTTTTAGATTGTTTTATATTTTTGTATGATTTGTATCACAATATATTTTGCAGTATATTTCTACTATGGTTCTATTCGTCAATAAACTAGTAGACTTTTCAAAATACTGATTTCATTTATTGTAGTTGACAATGAAGATTTACAATAGATAGATGAAATACAATAATTAAGATATTTTGAGCTTTGTGAGAGAATCGATAATGTGAATTGTCCGATTATAAGTCTGTTATTAATTTTGAATTAGAGGTTCTAAGAAAAAGATGTTCATCTTTTCCTTTGCAACTATTGACTCAAACTAACTGTTAGGGCTGAACGCTTGTGTCTTCCACCCAAAAGTGCATCATTAAACGTTATTATCTTATATGGTAAGATTTTTGGGCAAGCATGGTCAATATATGCATCCATTATTTTCTAACGTTCGATTGCTATCGATGCTCATTGGCCACTTGCTATTTTTAAGGCCTTAGTAACAAGGCGAATAATCTGGCGTCAAATTGGTTCGGGTTACACCTACACTTAGGAGTTTTATCTAGTGGTGTTTTATTTTGGTGTAACCGAAGCCTTTTATGGAAATGCCATTTTAACAGTTTTTTATAATTAAGCCAGGGATTAGACATTTTTGCACTTATCGACTTCTCGCTATAGTCATCAGTAAGAATGAGTTTTTATTAGTGACTGTAGTAAGCAGTTTAAATGTGAGTAAAAATATCCAAGCCCTGAATTAAACTGTTGAGTTTAATTATAAATGGTAATAATGCTAATGATAGTAAGAGTGATGGTATCAGCTATGTATCACCCTGATGGGGAAAGGGGGTCGATTAACGTTACTCGTTGTATGTGTTACTATATAAGCCACTAAGCCTGCTATCAGAACTATCTGACCTGAATGTGCAATGCATATAAGTATTTCTAAGCGTTTGTGCACTCTAAATCATTTTTTTTATTTTTCTTAATTTTAAAGTTGTATATATTCTTACCAACTATAGAAAATGAAATTTGTATGATCATAATTTATTATTGCTGGTATTTGCACGTATCAGACATACCTACACTCTACAGTATTGTTGTATATATTTAATGCATATTACTATATCACTTAGCAGGCACCAAAAGTATCTCAGCACATACTTTTATTATTATACTACCAAATTACATGTACATATATATGTATATATAAAGTAAGCTACATACACATACAAATATATAGCGACCAGACTGCGCATCTATAGGACTATATATAGGCAGTCTAGTGGTCCAGTGTTCAGGCGAACTAAAAGAACGAGGGTACAAAAGTGGGCACTATTAAAGGATACAAGGTAAGTTTTTCACGTGTGAAACAGTAGGAGGTCCGATGAAGACACCAAACTGTCGGTCGAAAGAATTTTTGATCGGAAAAAATTCTGAAAGATGACTGTTTGAAAATACAAACGCTAATATCTCAAGATTGCGTAAATCGATTCGGTCATTTTTAATCTTATTTAAAAACTTAATGCAAATCATAATATGATGATAAACCAAACTCTATTTTAATAAATTATTCGAAAAAAAGTGAAATCAGAAAAAAATTGTACCTAAGGGCGGTACTAATTGGTATAAAAGTATAAGAGCTTGAGTTCGCGCGCGCGGCTTTCTTATTTTAATTATTTGCCGTCGTCGCACTACCATGTTACTGATTCTAAAAAAATCGATTCCATTGATTCCGAGATTGTTTCTCTTTTCTTCATGTTACATTGACAGTTGGAAGGAACTGATATTTTTTCGTATCATCGGGTCTTATTCTAATCAAACGATATTTACTCTGATAATGAGTAATTAATTCTAGTATCCAACCAACTGCATTCCAATATGCAATAACTTATGTACTATATCTAATCTATTTTCACTTTATAGCCTCAGCACCATGGTATACATACTTTGGAATTAGTTAATTTGGCTATAAAAATTAGAGCTATTTTTCAGAGTGATGAAACAAATGTTGGAGAGTAGTATAAACAAAATTATACTTATTGCCGATTATTGCTCAACATATTGTCCGACATATTGCAGATGATGTTTTCAACTTTAATAATGTGGTATTCGATTCGTATATAACTAGCGATCCGTATACCCGCTCCTTAACAAATTTGAAGTGATTATCTCAAATAACATCGTTAGCAGTAAATGTTTTAAGAAATAATCTCATTTTTTCATGTTTATTTATTTATAACATGTGTACAATAAGTATTAACGTCTACTCAACAGTTTTTCTATGATCTGTTATCATTAAAGTAATAAAATATTGCAGAACACCCGACCAGAATGCGTCAACTAGAAGTTAAAATACCAAAATACGAAGAAATCGAGGTGATAACTTGAGTTATCACCATATTTCAAAGGCTTCATTAAAATAATAACTAAAAAAGTTTCTCTATTGTTACATTAAGTACTACTGGATCTTAAAATTTGAACATATTTTAAACTGCAAATACATAAATGTTGAAGTTTGTAGGTTATTGAAGAAGGTCAATGTTTACAGTCTTCATTACTATTGTGAAATCCAACTGTCAATTAAAAATGTATCGCTTCATTGAAAATGATTTTGCTTATACTTTTGAACATTGTTAAATATTCTTTTATATAGCTGTTGGCATCTACATATCGCCAAATATACCAGCAAAAGTTTTTCTTAAATTTTTCATGGTGTCTTCGGTATCTTCTCCTTGAGTTTGAGATTGACTACCTTGTCTATAAAATGGAGCTCTAGAAGGCGCAGGATCTTCTGGCCGGCGACCAACTGGTGCAGTACTTGTCGTTGTACTCGATTGAGAAGCTAAAAAAAAGTTTAGTCTTTTAGTTACTTTACATATTTTTGTTGCAATTTATTTAACCGTAAATTTTATTCTCAACATTTATCGATATGATATAGGGTGACACAGGTAACTCTTAACACACACACACACAAATGTTCGAAACTTTTAAATTTAGAAGAAATTATCGTGTAAGATTAATGGCAGTCTTCATAGTCAATAACCATAAGAAAAGTCCATATTAGCGATATTACAGATTAATATATCTAAACTGTAATGATATTATTTCTTGAATGACTTTCATATTTTTTCAAGATCTTTGGAAAAACTAGAAGCTTATCTATAGCGAAGTATTGAAAAATAAAATAATTGAAATACATTGATATAAAAAAACTACAATAAAATTAAAACATTTTCCAAGTTTAGTAAATAATTTCCTCAGGATTCTAAAGAGCCCTATCATATTAAAATCCATCAAAAGATAACATCGTTAAATTGGAAATAATAATTTGAAGAACGGGCTTCTAAAAAAAACGTGTCAAATCAGCATACAAGAGCAGTTGATCCGAAGTTTCGTCTAAGAGTCGATTGCACTAATCCGAGTTAGTCTTTGGTAACAGCAACGTACTTCATATGTACAACAGGAACTACTGTTTAATCTGAATTTAACGAGCTAAACCTTGATTAAAGAGATAATACACCGTCCCTAACTGTTCCAATCCCTGAAACAGCTTATCGCATAAAATTTCAATTCCCTAATTAACATCGTTTAAGAATGGACGAGGGTTGGGAGTGAAAATTTAAAAAGTTATATCTCGAAAACTCTTTATCGTACAACGTGGGGCAAATTAGTGTGTAACACATCAGGGTATCTATATGTTTTACTGTTACTTATCGAATGTTTAGTTTCTCCTCTCTATTTATAAATCTCATTAAGTATATATACCAATATAAACAAAGCTACATTATTTTTTGAAGGAGTGATAAAATTTAATACGCAACTGTATACGCCCAATTTTTATCATAATTAAATACTGGAAACTATAGAAAAACTTTAATAGAGCAGATCATGGCCCTATTATGTTACATAAACGTTAAATAAAATTAATTTATAAATGTTAAAATATAAAGGGAACAACCTTTCGAATCACGGCGTTGCAATTGATGATAACTGTCCGAAGCTGTAATTCCATCTGTCGCTGGACCAGTGGATCCAATGCTACTTATCGTTGATATCGAACCCAAACTATTATGCGACTCTAAATGAGCTGCAGCTTGGTCTTCTGCGGGGCTTGTTACTTGACTCGAGCTCGACAGAGACCCTCTTGGAGCTGTCTTCGTTGAAGTAGTATGTCGACAATAGACCTGTGAAAAAAAGATAAATATCTTCTCTTTTAAAACCTTTATATTCCAAGGAAAATTAATTTACAGGAGAAAGAAAATTTCTATATTCGAGCACCGTGATAAAGAGCTTCGACGAATTAATTATTAATGACACTGTATATATAGCATCATGTAAAACGTGACCGCAAATAACTAACTACGTGGTATCATGAAATGAAATATTTATACTTCTTTCGAGAAGGAATTGTGACAAAATCGATATTTTCCTCCTATTTTGGGAAGTCTTATTTATTATGAAAAAATTGATAGTATTTGCAAATGTTTTCATTCGTTATGATTTTAATTATATATAGACTTAAATTGTTAATTTCTATCTAATAAATAATTGACAAAAATAAAAGACCTAGCATAAAACCTTGTGTAAAAAAACTTCCTTTAAACTTTTGTAATTTTTAGATATGTTTTAATTTTTGTGATTCTGAATAAATGTCTCAATGAGAGTGTAGTCAGATGGTAGAATTATGGTTTCTACGTTAGGAGCTAAAAATATGGAAAATCCCAGTTCTTAAGATAATTAGAATGCATTCAAATATTTGGGAAACAGTATGCTTTAGTGGAAAATTCTTAAGAACGATATTGTAAGGATATGAATGCTTCGTCACATCTTCAGTAAGTAATGTAGAAAATTATTTGGATTTTTATTCGTAAAGGCAAGAGCAATTTCGCAAGCTCCAAACAAAGAAAACCTTGAGAGATCTGTAAACTGCACCAAGTAGTATCTTCTTTTTGCTCATGAGAGAGATGGATAGCAGTAGAAGTTCCACTTATATGGAACATAGAATTTAATTCGGGGTGCAGGGGAAGAAAACAAACACAAGGATGCTAAAAACTAATTTTAATAAAGTTCATTGCACAATTTTTATTTCCACGTCCGGGACTACAACCAAGCGATTTTTAAGCTAAATTGTCTAGGTGCAATGTTAGAGTAAACTTTGTTAAACGTACCTGCATTTTAGCTGCTACAAGATCCGCTATATGACGTCGATCCTCTTCTTGAGAGTCCCCTATTAAAGACAGAGCGCTATCGTTGACTTCGATGATATGTTCTTTACCATCCTTTCCTACCAAAAGCTCTATTGCACATATGTCTAACCCCCCAAATAATTGCGCAATGTGATCAAGCCATGTACGATGTCTTTCGCTTACTGCAAGCTGTTCTAACATAGCTGATCCTGTATTAGACTTCCAATTACCACTAATACTCTTCCGCCTGAAATATGTATAAATGTTATTATTTATAATTTAATAAACATTGAGAAGTTGCGATATAAATTTTATAAATAATACACCAATCACCACTCTTCGAGCTATCATATAGGCTTTTCCACGCAAAAAAGAACGTATTTTAGATTATTCATGCAGTTTTCTTTAGATTTCTAAGCGAAATTGAAGAATTTTTAATGTATTACCTATATAGTTTTTGAGATGCATCAAGTTAGAAAATATTTTTAAATTAAAAGATTAAAATTATCGATACATTTTTACGTGGAATGGCTGCCTACGTATACTTTATTATCTTTTTATTTAAGCAATAGCAGATTATACGTTACTGTTAGTTCATTCTTTACTTACATGAAAGCTTTGTAATTATTTCCAATTTTTTGAACGTGAACATCGTACTTAGTATCTATATATGGCTCTGCCGTACAGTATGCATTCGTCAAAGCAGCAAGCGAGGCTAAGTCCAAAAATTCTTGGTTTGTTTCTGCTCTCGCCTTACCAACCCCCCGATGAGCATGGCCTAGTTTAATCACTACAGGATATCGCGAAGCAGTTACCTATGATCCCATAAGGTATGTAAGTAATTGCTTTATAACAATATCATATAAATTATTACAAAATATTAATAAGCAAAAAATTTTAAATCTGGTTTATTTATTATACATGGAACTTTAATGATTCAACCACCGTGTTCGCCTGAAATATTTTTTGCTAGTGAATGAAAATGAAGAATTTTTCTTTTTGTGGTATTTATAAATTTCAGGAGGATATTTTATAATGATGTTGGATTTAGTTGAAATGAAAATATGAAACAATAATTGGAGATCGAATTAATTTTTTTAAGTAAAAACCTATAATTTTTTGTTATAGAAGAAAAAAATACAGCCGAAAATAGGATAATTATGATGAAAAACTTTTTAAATTTAGAACGAATTTCTGTATCATTCGAAAGATATGCAACAAAGACTGCAGAACTGTTAAGGTCACTTGATGAATGTGTGTTGCTCAGAAATTATATATACAACTCAAAAAATTGTTAAAAATAAAGGTTAATAATTAAAGCAATGCCGCCCCTCCCCCACTTTTACCTCGCGAACTGCTTATCCACCTGTCTGTATGTTAACGCGTCAATTAAACTCAAAAGTCCAAAAAATCAAGTTATTAAGCGCGAAATATTTTACCCTTGCAACTTTGCAAGGGTGCGTGTGATCGCCTAGTGACCTCAAAGATTGCGTAGTTCTTGTTATATGAGCTTTCGACTGGCACAAAATACGTTCCGAATTTGATAATTTATTTTTAAACTATTAACGGAAGTACTTAAATACTTACCATTTCACGATAGTCAGGATAATAGGTTTGTTGAATTAATGGGAAATTTTCTTTTCCTAAACGTCGTTGTAGGCCCAATAAATGTCCAAACACCCAAGGCTTATCCTGTTAACAAAGATATAATCTATGTTATAAAGAGCACAACAATAATCATATTTTGGCTTCATGGATAACATTTCTGAGGCTAATGTTGATATTTTTAAACTTTAATCTATATATATATGTATATAAGCTAATTATTCAATGTCAAAGCCAAGAGCAAAAATATCACTTCTTTAGAATTTAAACAATTTTTTATTCTCATTCTGCTACCCGAAATATAGGATGATTTTGTTTATTTTGTAATATAAAGAGTAGCCACCTGTACATAAGAATTTATAGTTAGTGCATTTCTGGAGCAATTCTCAAACAGAGTGCTCATTGCTGGCAAATGAAAAATAAAATTTTTTAAGAACAAAACCAAGTTAAACAAATCATTAAAAAACAAGAATTAATAAAATGACATTCGACGTAAATATGAAAGTGAAATATTGTGTTCTATATTGCAATCAAACTATTACTTGATATTTCAGCACTATTTATTCAATTCTAAAGCAGAATTTTGTTTATTTCAAATTTAAAACATATCTGACTAGTATAGTCTGAATCTCTCCTACGAAACACCTTAGAATTCAAAGGTCCAGAAACTATTCTTCGCTTAAAAAAAAAGTGCACGACAAGCACTCGAGCGCAGCGAAAGCTAAGCAATCGAGTACTCTCATCACTTTCTCAACCGACTCTTTCTACTTGCGCTTAGTCTAGATTTTCCTGCTTTGCTATACTGGATGGATCTTATCGATGCGCGTGTAACGATAGAAAAGATACCAGATGAAGCATAAGTGAAAGTGGACGATGTAAGAAAGTGTGATGAGTGCTCGACTGCATAGCTTTCGCTGCACTCCACTGTACATTCCATCTAAAAATAACACTGAATCCTAACAATCAATAACTGAAATTAATTCTCTCAGATATTTTGTAGAAAGTTTCTGCTATAATTCAAACTATTAACTGTTTGAAATCTTTGAAAATGATTCCAGAGCTCCCGATGATTATTCATAACGAATATTAACGAATGGTGTTTTAAATAGTAAATATAATTTTTACGAATTCGGAATTTTACCACTTCTGCAACAAACATATAAAAAAATTAGAAACCTTCTAAAAAAAAATTTCAGTATTTAAATATGTAACTGTATACTATACGAAGTGTTCTGGTATGGAAACAGGAAAAACCAATAGTATTTTATATCCTAAGCAGAGTTCCTTAGAGTTTCAAATTTTATACCACCCTTACAAACAACTAAAAAAATTAGAAAATCCCTTAAACCCTTGACAGTCGAGTACACTGTACCGAATTGATTCGTTGGCCTTTCAGATAACTTCATTCCGTACTTTCTTTGTCGATCTTTTATATATCACTATATTGCTGAAAGATGGACACTTCAGTACGATACATGGGCTTGTGCGTAGATGCATCATGAGAGTCGCCTCTCTCTTTTATGATCGTATTCTTACACATGCCTCCATGTCGATTCAGCTTTAAGTACTACAGTATATGTTACGAGAACTGTGGTATCGGACCGTCGAGCCATGTGAAGAAATGTCTAAGGGTACGTTCGGGTAGCCCACTCTTTTCACTACCAACACTAACGTTATCATTATTGTTCGTGAAACAAAGTAACTCTATATAGGTACTGCTACGCTACCCGAACGATATGGTTGTGGTAATTTGGTAAACAACGTTAGTTGCATTTGGAAAAGATGCTATTTTCATTATGAACAATGCTGCGCGTAGAAAATTGCTTGAAATGTGTGCGCAGTAGCGTTGATAAGCTAATAGCACGCTCCTTGAACTTGCCCGAAACAAGGTCAGCAGGGAGAAAGATTTTCATTTATTTATATCCAATGAAAGTTGGTTGATATCATTAAATAAACGCTTACGTCACAGCACTGTTCATTCGTGCTACAGCGTAGTTTCGCAAACGGTTGTAGTGCAAAATAGCGTCATCCCGAAAGTACCCTAAGGCCCGGTCTCACAAGCCTTGATTAAGCTGGATTAAATTAAGTATGCTATATTATATGTTACACTAAATATAGCATACTTAACGCAATCCAGCTTAATCAAGGCTTGTGAGACCGGGCCTAAAAATTAGATTATTAGCGTCGTCGAAAGTGGATAGCGCTACAGTAGAAATGTCAGTTAAGTAGAGTAATTGGATAACCCAACGTGGAGCGTCGAGTACGCGCGCGCGTTCACAGATTTTCATCAAATCCTTGTATAATTAAAGTTGGAAAATTGAGTTTTAAATTTGAAACAATCCATGAAAATTTATTCCGCTAATATTATCCACGAAATAAATGCGCAAGTATAGCATTGAGAACACATCGTAAATAAAAATAAAATATTTCTCACCTGAAAATTGTAAACAGCAGTAAGATTGTTAATGCTTGGAATTCCTCCATACATGAATCCCAGAAGCAAGTTCTTATAATCTTCGCCAGCATCTCGTAAATTTTGACGGATTAGCAAAAAATCCGGTTTGAAGGATCTATAACCGTAAATTTATAACATTGGAAAATAGATTATTTATAGGAGATAAAAAATCTTACCGAATCACTTTGGTTCCATTGCGATATGCAGCCATTGAAACTATAGTTCCGGCTTCACTTCCAGTTAACGAAATTTCACGGAATTCTGTCTGTTCTACACGTATCTCATAGTCACCGTGCAATCTGCGTCCTCGAAAATATTTACTCCAATCGGTATTCTGATCATCGATCACCAGTAATATATAGTGCTTGTCTTTGCTATATGATTGACTGCGCGTAGCTCCTGATACAGCTGCGCCTAAAATAGAAGCTCCCTGAAAGAAAAATATCCTTTGATTTTATTTAAGCGTATACAAATATTAGAGGATTTCATATGTGAATCGTTTCTAATAAACTTTATTTGATTAAACAAAGAAAGACTTAATTTAAGTTTATTCGTCTAGACAAAAAGTTGAATTTGTGTTTACCTGATCTCGTGCAGCTCCTGTAAGACTGTGAACTCTCTGAAGTAAACTTTCTCGTGTCTTCGCAGGGGATGAAGGAGCACTAGTGGTTTTTGATCCAGATTTTAAGTTAAGACTGAGATCAACGTTGACTGTTTGCGAAGATCCACTTGGTAGTGCACCAGATACCGAAGATGGATTTAACGGTTGTATTGGCCCGGATTGGGACTTAAGAGTCCGACCTGAAACCTCTTGATATGGCTTCGATGAATCCTCATGGGCCATAGAGGCCAGCCCGGATTCTGAGTGTGGTTCATCGTCAAGCTCCGAACTTAAGTCTCCTGACGAGAATCTATAAAGAATACAGGACAGTTCTCACTTTCGTAAAATTTTGATTCACGGTCTAATTAAAATTAACATTAGATGAAAAATCGAAAAGGCTTCGCTAACAACTAGCTCGAGAAGTTAATTGGATAATTTTTTCTATTATTTTTTTAATCGAATAGAATTATTAAAATTAGTACTAGAGTACTCCAGAAGTATCCTTAACCAAGTCATAATTGCATTGAAAAATTAATTTCAAGCCAAATATTTGTCAGCTTCGCAAGTCCCTTTTCAAGGACATGTTGGGGACTTGTATTTTGTAATAAATTACAAATAGAATCCGTGAGGGTTAACTTTTCACGTTCTTACTTTGCTATATACTTATAATAAATATTGATTAATGGCCAAATATTATTTATATTGGTAAAATAAGATTTACCGTCGCTTCAGGTAATTAACATTTGAAGTGAAAGATTGGCGAAAGCTGGAGAAGGAAATGTTGCTGGTTTTTGATGCAGTTCCACAATTTACCGCAACTGCTTCTGACGTTAATTTTAAGATAGTCCTTTGAAACTGATAATGTTTAAATTAAATGACAGCTTTTCCTCCGCTTCAAAACAGTTTTGAAGAATAGTAATTCGTTGCGATCGTCGATTACTGTAATTTATATTGTAATATAGCTTTTCATATTTATTAATCGATAAAGAAATAACGAAGAAAAATTAAACATTTCCATAAATTTTACATACTTAACGTTTGAAGGTTTCTTATTTTCTGGATTTTCTTAAGCCAAGTAAAAATCTGAAAAGGACAATATAATTATGGCAATGCTGCAAAATTTATGGACTCGCGTTTACGTACCCTATTCCCTTTTTATTGCAGATAAAAAAGTAAAAATAAAACTATTTAGCCAATTTTCTACACATTATACGAGCTAGTCATGCAGAATCATATAAATGCAATTTGTTTCACTGAGTCATGTCGGAACTTTAAGGGGTTGTAAGGCTAATATAGGGGAGTTTGCTCCCAGCAAACTCTTTATAAATCATATAGGTTCTTGAGTTACTTAAAAATATCATATATTCGGTATGGTGTAAATTTAAATGGCGTTAGAATATATAAAATCATGACTATAATATTAAATCTAAGGAATAAACAAAAGCTTGATTATTTTATAACGTGAACAATATTTTTTCTTAATTTCCGAAAAAGTGTAATCCTTTTCGTCCTTTCGTGTGCGACAAATGCTTCATTAATATTATTATTTCTCAAGTTTCCAAACATTCATGATAAATTTTACTCAAATTTTAATGAAATTAAGAAACATTCTGTATGCAACTCGTACGTAATTATATATATGTATATATTTAGCATTACTAGGATTTCATTTTTTATTTAAATTCGGAAATTATAAATATCCGATCACAAATTGGATAATATACATTAATGAGGACATTCATCTTATGTCATAAAGTTCTTTATTTTAATATCCATGCTTTAAAACAATGATAAATCTCAAATGTAGTAGTATATATGTATTAATAGACTTGCATCGTCTATATTCAAATATTTTGCACTATTTTTTAATATTGTAATTGTTCTTTGCTTGATATTCCATATGTTAAATAAAACTATATTTTTAATTTCTAATAAAACTAAAAATAATCTGCCGAATAAAATGCTCCGACTTGTACAAATTTAGTCAACGGCCTACCTATTGGACAGATAATTCTATGCTTCAATTTTCTGGATAAAATCTAAAAGTGATATTTATAGATTTTACATTCATTAAAAGAATATGTTATAAGCTTTCAAAATTTGTTTCGATCGGGTAATAGAAGTTTGACGTACCTGTACACAGTGTCTGTCCTATGCACTAAAATACTTGTGAATTAGAGTGAGGTTCTATGAGAAAGGGTGTCGACCGACGGGTGGGTGGTTAAGGATCGATAAATTTGTCAACTGCGCGCGCTTGCGCTCTTAAACCACCATCTTTAATATTTTCACTTTCTATTTCCTTATGCTTTCTTTCTTCAGATAGAAACTTGAAAAACCAACTTTCACGTGACAAGGAAAATTATGTTTTTTCTGAATTGTCGCGCATATGACATCATTCGTTTACTCTTTCATAATAATTATAGTAAAGAGCTAACACAGCTCTTTATAAAAAATTTTGTGTGTGTTGCTATAATTTTTATTAATAAATTAATGTTAACTGTAGTAAGCTGGGACAGAAAACCAACCTTTTTGTATTTGAAATTTTGAAGTATATATATTAGTGCAGAAAAGTTGTCTCTGGAAAGAAAATATTGGACAAAACATATATATATATATATATATATATATATTAAAAAGTTATTAATATTTGACCCTAAGAAATAAAAATTAAAGTTTTTCATTTTTTAAAAACTCTCCTGATTTTAATTACCAAGTTGAATTATAGTGCGCGTTCATGAAACACGTTTTTAGCACCGTTAACGTTACTGCGCATAGAAGAAGCAGTTGAAATTGTAAATATATAGGGATGGGCAAGATGGGCTTCTCGATATCTATACTTAGAGATATCGATACTTTTCCTTAAACTATCGAGTATCTGGGAATCGATACCAAACGGAACAATTTTCAAGTATCGATAGTTACAGCTCGATCCAGAATCGGCTATCGATACTTTTCCGGCAAAATTTGTTTATGCAAATAATATGGATTGACATTAAAGACATTCAAGACTCAAGTTAGTTGTTGAATTTAATGAATTTACAGAGCCGCTAAGCCCCCAGGATGCTCCGGTACACCCATACTTACTAATTCCCAAAAAGTATAAAAAAATGCCATTACTTAGATTTTATAAAAATATATTACTTTATAAAATTACACACATAGAATTTCAAATAATTCTGTAACAATTCATTTGTAAAACCTATCTGCAGTTTTAAATTTATTTGTTTAATGTTTTATTCATTATTTTGTGGTAAATAACTAGGAATTAAAAAGTCTTTTATTAACCGGTTATAACATACTTCAGGCAACTGAGCTACTGGATTTCCTTCGTGGATTCCTCTTTTCTCTTCTACTGATTTTATTACTTCTGATGTAAATGCGTGAAAGTTGATTGGGTGGCCTTTTTGCAAAACACGGCATATCTCTTGAATAAACCAAGTTCCTGTATGATCAGAGTAAATAATATAATAGTTTTCAATCAAATCAGCTTACAAATTACCTTCTACTTCATTTCGCATTGCTTTGTAGCCTCCCAGAGTTGCTTTAAACATACAAAAATTTTTAAAGCGTGTAACATCTGAACAAATTGTTTCATTTATCTCATCTGTTGTTAAAAAAGAGTCTGGTGGTATTCCTGTTATAATAAATGTATAAAATCATCATTATGAAAGACACATTTTTAAATTTATAAGTCATAAGCAGGGTTCTTTTCTACTAATGGAACATAGTATTGAGTTATTTGACTACAGCACTTTCTAGCATGACATTTAATAATATCTTTCAAACCACTAATTTCATGTCATATTAGTTCAATAATTATCAATGATCATTGCATAGATATCACTTTTACTTAACTGTTCACAATTGTATTATTTAATATTACATTAAAGGAGGATATAAAATATTGAAGTACTATAGTTATATAACATAAACTCATCTACTATTCTACACTTTAGAAAAATAAAGTATACTATTACCTGCAACTGTCCCTTGGCAAGCTTGGATAATTACAATTTTAATAACATTTTTTAATATAGATGAACAAATCTTATCATTCATAGTGTCAAAAGAAATTTTTCCCTTGTCTGAAGCTACAACTCCTCCTGTTTAAAGATATGAAATAATTAATTAAAAACAGCTTTTTATTCAGAAAGTCAACTTCATTAGTTATTTTTAATAAATTTACCATTATATCCATGGGTTAATATGCAAAAAAATAAACAATCATATGGGTCTTTTGGATTTTCATAGATTTTATCTTGAAGATTTTCCATTATATTTATTAATTTTTCTCTCTTTATATCATTATATATACATACTTCAAAACCAAGACCCTTAAATGTTTTTTTTAGATTTTCACAATCAAAATTTGTGCCATATCGATCTTTATACTGCAAAACAAAACATATTTTATATTTGAATCATAACAAACTTATCAAGTTATAAGTATTTAAATACCTGGGGTCCTAAAAATAATTTTTCATTGATGATGATGCAAAGTCCTTTTTTAATATTGTATAGATTTTTAAAATGAGTAGGTACCATTCTTATATTATTTAGCACAGATTCTTGTTGTTTAAGATCTTCACAGATAATATTTGCTAAATTTAATTTCTTTAGATTTTCATATAAATTTTTAATATTTACATCATTGAAACCTAAAGATGGATAAGATAAATATGATCATAGTGAATAATACAAAGAGAACAAAATAATAATATGTGTATACCTGGTAAAATATTGATATATTTTATATCATGCCAAAATAAAATATGTAATTCTAAAGATGAAATATTTTTTAAACCAGAGTGATATTCAGTTTGTATATCTTTCTTGATAGCTGCAATTAAGACATTTGTTTCATTCTCATTTAATTGTTCACATAGATTATACAAACATTTCTTTAGGGTTGAAATGTGCTTGGAATATGATAGTATATTTGGAGCATATAATAAGTGTAACGGCCTTAAAGGTATGCCTAATTTTTTTATTATTTTTTTATTGTTAATCAAAACAATTGCTTCTAAAAGCTTATGTTTCCAATTTTCAAAAAAACAATGATTTAATACAAACTGAGTCAAAATATTATTGAAGTCACTGGTATTATTAATACAATGAATAATATCTTCCACACTTTGGTGATTACACATTAAAAACAAAATAGATATTTTTTCATCTATATCAAGATCTTCTTCTATGTTTTTCAAAGAAATAATATTCAGTCTTTCTTCTATTGTTTCAAACATATTTAAATTGTTATGATGGATAGTTTTAGCATCTATTTCTAAAGCCATAATTCTCAATTGCTCAAGAAGTACTGTATTAGAGTTTGCTTGAAAATTCTGTCATTTTTAAATATACATATTATAATAACAATACTAATTATTATTAAATATGACAGAACGTCCAATGGAGTACAGAACAATTGTCTTGTCGGTTGTCAAGTCGGCAATCTTTGGGCTGCTTTGGGCGAGAATGCATGACAAGATTGGGCAAGATCAGGGGTAGGACACTCAGCTACCCCCACCCTTTCTTATCTGTCCCTCAGAGCTCGAAGGCAATCTTTAGCCAACCTAAGAATTTAACTAATATTAAGGCTGATAATTGGCAGCACTTCATAGGTGGCGTGATAGTATATCTTTAAAATTGGTTACAGAGTAAAGTGCGTTTTGCTTACTATAGTTTGTTCGATTTATAGCAGATGGCGCAAGCATACAGATTTTGATGGCTCTAAATGTTTTAATCGTTCTACTGGACCGACAGCATACTGCCTGATTTGCTGATGTTTACATCAGATTAAGTTTACCTTAGAAATTTGAAAATTTGTGGAAGTGTACGAAATTGGCGGGAAATCTGTGTAACGACTACAGTTTGTTCCAGTTAAGTTATATTCTGTGAAGAAGTTATTTATTGCCATCACCAGTTTTCGTTCAGCAGCCAGGAGGAATATTAAAAATATTCAATTGATTGGTAAAAGAAGGTCAGAAATTTTATATTCTTTCTATTTAAATATTGGTTAAGTCAGAATTTTTATTCGAATGCAGTAACATTTATTTTTATCTTATATATTGTTCATACATTTGCACAAAGTAATGTATTATATTGGAGTCCAACTTTTACAGAATTTTTACTAATATATACCTGATATTTTTAAAAAGGCAATTAAATTGTAAAAGTTTCATATTAGTATTTTCAACTTGTCAAATCTTTTTGGTGAAACATGCGTATTCTCCCAATGACATAATACAGTTGACAGAACTTGTGGTGCCAAAGGCATTCTTATTACGAAAGGACATTTCATACCCATTGCAATTACCCACATATAGTGAACTTGTGGAATAACTCAGAATTTTTATTCGAATGAAGTAACATTTATTTTTATCTTATACATTGTTCATACATTTGCACAAAGTAATGTATTATATTGGAGTCCAACTTTTACAGAATTTTTACTAATATATACCTGATATTTTTAAAAAGTAAATTAAATTGGTAAAAGTATCATATTAGTATTTTCAACTTGTCAAATCTTTTTGGTGAAACATGCGTATTCTCCCAATGACATAATATAGTGGCCAGAACTTGTGGTGCCAAAGGCATTCTTATTACGAAAGGACATTTCATACCCATTGCAATTACCCACATATAGTGAACTTGTGGAATAACTCAGAATTTTTATTCGAATGAAGTAACATTTATTTTTATCTTATACATTGTTCATACATTTGCACAAAGTAATGTATTATATTGGAGTCCAACTTTTACAGAATTTTTACTAATATATACCTGATATTTTTAAAAAGTAAATTAAATTGGTAAAAGTATCATATTAGCATTTTAAACTTGTCAAATCTTTTTGGTGAAACATGCGTATTCTCCCAATGACATAATATAGTGGCCAGAACTTGTGGTGCCAAAGGCATTCTTATTACGAAAGGATATTTCATACCCATTGCAATTACCCACATATAGTGAACTTGTGGAATAACTCAGAATTTTTATTCGAATGAAGTAACATTTATTTTTATCTTATACATTGTTCATACATTTGCACAAAGTAATGTATTATATTGGAGTCCAACTTTTACAGAATTTTTACTAATATATATCTGATATTTTTAAAAAGTAAATTAAATTGGTAAAAGTATCATATTAGCATTTTAAACTTGTCAAATCTTTTTGGTGAAACATGCGTATTCTCCCAATGACATAATATAGTGGCCAGAACTTGTGGTGCCAAAGGCATTCTTATTACGAAAGGATATTTCATACCCATTGCAATTACCCACATATAGTGAACTTGTGGAATAACTCAGAATTTTTATTCGAATGAAGTAACATTTATTTTTATCTTATACATTGTTCATACATTTGCACAAAGTAATGTATTATATTGGAGTCCAACTTTTACAGAATTTTTACTAATATATATCTGATATTTTTAAAAAGTAAATTAAATTGGTAAAAGTATCATATTAGCATTTTAAACTTGTCAAATCTTTTTGGTGAAACATGCGTATTCTCCCAATGACATAATATAGTGGCCAGAACTTGTGGTGCCAAAGGCATTCTTATTACGAAAGGATATTTCATACCCATTGCAATTACCCACATATAGTGAACTTGTGGAATAACTCAGAATTTTTATTCGAATGAAGTAACATTTATTTTTATCTTATACATTGTTCATACATTTGCACAAAGTAATGTATTATATTGGAGTCCAACTTTTACAGAATTTTTACTAATATATATCTGATATTTTTAAAAAGTAAATTAAATTGGTAAAAGTATCATATTAGCATTTTAAACTTGTCAAATCTTTTTGGTGAAACATGCGTATTCTCCCAATGACATAATATAGTGGCCAGAACTTGTGGTGCCAAAGGCATTCTTATTACGAAAGGATATTTCATACCCATTGCAATTACCCACATATAGTGAACTTGTGGAATAACTCAGAATTTTTATTCGAATGAAGTAACATTTATTTTTATCTTATACATTGTTCATACATTTGCACAAAGTAATGTATTATATTGGAGTCCAACTTTTACAGAATTTTTACTAATATATATCTGATATTTTTAAAAAGTAAATTAAATTGGTAAAAGTATCATATTAGCATTTTAAACTTGTCAAATCTTTTTGGTGAAACATGCGTATTCTCCCAATGACATAATATAGTGGCCAGAACTTGTGGTGCCAAAGGCATTCTTATTACGAAAGGATATTTCATACCCATTGCAATTACCCACATATAGTGAACTTGTGGAATAACTCAGAATTTTTATTCGAATGAAGTAACATTTATTTTTATCTTATACATTGTTCATACATTTGCACAAAGTAATGTATTATATTGGAGTCCAACTTTTACAGAATTTTTACTAATATATATCTGATATTTTTAAAAAGTAAATTAAATTGGTAAAAGTATCATATTAGCATTTTAAACTTGTCAAATCTTTTTGGTGAAACATGCGTATTCTCCCAATGACATAATATAGTGGCCAGAACTTGTGGTGCCAAAGGCATTCTTATTACGAAAGGACATTTCATACCCATTGCAATTACCCACATATAGTGAACTTGTGGAATAACTCAGAATTTTTATTCGAATGAAGTAACATTTATTTTTATCTTATACATTGTTCATACATTTGCACAAAGTAATGTATTATATTGGAGTCCAACTTTTACAGAATTTTTACTAATATATATCTGATATTTTTAAAAAGTAAATTAAATTGGTAAAAGTATCATATTAGCATTTTCAACTTGTCAAATCTTTTTGGTGAAACATGCGTATTCTCCCAATGACATAATACAGTTGACAGAACTTGTGGTGCCAAAGGCATTCTTATTACGAAAGGACATTTCATACCCATTGCAATTACCCACATATAGTGAACTTGTGGAATAACTCAGAATTTTTATTCGAATGCAGTAACATATTTTATCTTATACATTGTTCATATATTTACTGAAAGAGCTATTTTATATTCTGGACAAACTTGTAAAAATATTTTGGTAGTATAGTATAGCTGATATCCTTGTAGTGCAAATTAAGTTGGTAAAACTTTTCATTTTAACTGGTTAAACTTATCAGATTTATTTGGTTTATTTTGGTGATATATCCCATTAATAATACCTCTACAGCACACTTGACTAAAAGTTCTCTTATAATCTTATTTTAGTCATCCAATTGACTAAATTATGTTTAAAAGATATCTTTAAGTCATTTGGTCCTGTATGGGTATAGAGGGAACAGAACTTGTAGTATGAAATGAGTTTTTAGTATATGTTAGAAATAGTTTTTTTAAAACAAGTGTCCACAAAATTCTAATTACATCCTCGTTATTCGGTACTGGAATTAAAATTGCAAATTGCTTGTCATTTTCTCTGTTCACGTGTTTATCCGATTGAAAATTCATTACATATCTATCAGTAAAAACAAAAACCTTTGAAACTCATCATCCCTACAGGCTTTTGCTGAGAATAATATATTTATTATCAAGAGCCAATGAGACTATTAAAATTAATAAGATGCTATGATACATGAAATTTTCTGTGGATGGAATTGCTTCATTCATTTTATTATGAATCGCCTTAATATGTAATAAACATGCGTCATAAAGTGTTTACAAATTGGTTTTTATTAATTTTTTCAATACTATTAGGCTACACTTCTAGAATAATTTCAGAATTATTAAATACAGGATTTTTCAACTGAACAGGCTAACACAGGAAAGGATTCTTATCATTTATCAACCAATTACTTCAGAAATTTGGACAGCATGACTCGATCAGTGTGCTGTATTACATTATGCGGTCATAAGCAGGGAAAAGAGAATTGCACTTTCTTCCGTTTTCCACGTGATCTTCAAAGGTTAGGGGATTAATATATATATATATATATAGCATGACCTAAAATTATGTAGAAAAAATTATCCAGCTTTTCAAAGCGTATAATTCCTAATGGCGGATATTGGCGCACGATTCATTAATGATAGACAGAGAAATGCATAACTAACTTGTTCTTCCCTCTATCATTCCTACTTCCACACGCAATGAAATATTTTCAATTGCTATTCTAACAATTGATGGACTCAGAGTGAAAAGGAATTAGGGTACTCTTTTTTCTAGCCTTTTTTTGAATTTCAAACATATACACACAGTAGTAGGTTTATTTTTACCTTTGTTGAATATAACACAGTTAATATTTGAAGGTTTCTGTATGTACATGTGAATAAGAGAGAGGGAGGGAAAGAAAGAGAGAGAAATAATTGCACACTATCTTTCTCTTACTCTAATTTCACCGATTATTACATTGATAAAAACATGTTGCTTATTCCGCGAAGCTGTATTAGTGAAGAAGAAACGTAACGAGCCGCTTGTTCACTTCTTTATGTATCATCAATCAATGATACGCCTATTGATTTTCATCGCGACTCTTTCGCTTTCGGACACTAGATCACTTTATTTGACAGTCCCTGTGTACAGAGGGGAAGCCATAATATAGGTTTTTGTGAAAAAATCTGTTCAATGATTCCATCAATTGAAAACGTTATCTCTATGTTCACAGTTCTAAATGTGTCCCTTTAATGTGACTTTCTTTTTATTTTTTGCCATTAATTATTTGAATTATAGAAAGATCTAAATGTAGTTATTCCTTTTTTTTTCCTTTTTAAATGGACATCGCTAGCCTATATCACACATTCCTGTACCATATCTCAAGACCTTTCGTAAACCCTTCTATTATTTTTTAATTGCATTCAGTAGTTTACTATATATTTCAAATTGAAATTGCATGCAGCTGTAGCTTTGAGCGACATAGCATGCCTGCTCGTTACGCATATACACTCTGGGAAATTGAATCGTTCCGAAATGTCAAACGAAATTAAATAGGCCTAAGTTAGCTGATGGACAAGATTTTTCCTCGTTGCATAGCTTACCTGCTATACCACCGAATCCCAAGCAATAAACAGAGGGCAATAAACCGACCGAAAATGACTAACCCTTATATACCTACACTCGAATGATCAATCAAAAATTCTAATTTTAATATTATTAATTAAACATTTTTAAAACTGTTATCAATACATTGCTTTTATTTTTAAGATGAGAATGAGCCTAAACACGAGGCTAATTGGACGATTATTTCTGTATTAGATTTATCTTGCAGTTCTCGAATTAATTAAATCTAATAAAACTTTTTTTTTGAGAAATTTAGATAGGACTTTAAAGTATTTACGCATATCTTTTAATTACATATATATTTAAATGAAATAAATGTTTATCCATTATTTAATAATATTTTTGTACATAATTTATATTTCGCCCTTTCTTGAAGGTTGAAAAATTCCTATTTTCATTGACATCGTATTAACTCCGATAATTGTTAGTCGATCCTTTCTGCTATTTTGTTTTATATATATTTTAATTTACTAAGTAACACAAATACAAAATAAAACAGAGTTTCATTAGAATTTAATAAAATATGAATTATATATATATATATATATAGGATACACCTAATACAGAAATAATCGTACGATTAGCCTCGTGTTTGGGCTCATTCTCATCTTAAAAATAAAAGCAATGTTTTGATACCAGTTTTAAGAATGTTTAATTAATAATATTAAAATTAGAATTTTTGATTGATCATTCGAGTGCAGGTATATAAGGGTTAGTCATTTTCGGTCGGTTTATTGCCCTCTGTTTATTGCTTGGGACTCAGTGGTGTAGCAGGTAAGCTGTGCAACGAGGAAAAATCTTGTCCACCAGCTAACTTAGGCCTATTTAATTTCGTTTGACATTTCGGAACGATTCAATTTCCCAGAGTGTACGTGCATATTATAGACCTATATACGTACAATTTTAAATTAATAGGTCACATAAAGTTCTGAAAGAAATTTGAAAAAATAATAATGCGGTTTTAATAATATTTAGAAATAAGAATACGCAATGAAATAGAAAAGTCTGTTCCTCCAGGGCTGAGAGAGATAGTGGTTAAAGCATGAAAAGAGACTAACTTCAAGCAGCACATGCAGAGTTCACAGAATAGAGTTAACTAAGATTTTAGTATATATAGTTTTTTTAGAAATTTTAATCAATGACACTATAATATTAGTCACTTTGTCAATATTTAATTGTTTTCTGCATGCAATATTAGTGTTTGTACTTTAAAAAAATTCATTATGATTACTAAATTTTTAAAAACAGATGCAAAAGATGGATACAAATTGTTGGCAATGAAGACCTAATTTGCTTACCCATCAGTTTCCTTTCAAGAAGCCGCTTTGTTTGCAGCTGTCACTTTAATGTTACTGATTATAAATGTACGCAAGCTGGAAAACGACTTGTGAGCACAGCATATCCGATTGTACACGGGGCACAATCTTTAAGTGACGAACAAGTAGCAGAGTTCATAACAATTAATTCAAATGTTGTTAATGAAGGTAACTAGATAATTTTGAAAACGTTAATAATGTAAACTCATTAGGGTAAACAAGAAGTATGATAGTCGCGAATGTAACATTAATATTCAATTGGTTTACTGACGTAATTAAATCTGCTGAATCATACAATTTTTTTATCGCTTTGTACATCAAATGTTAAATAAATTTATCGTAATAGCTCATTTCGGATGAACAGAAAATTAAATTGACTGTACAAACTTATGTCAAATAACTGAACGCGAACATTAATAATACAATTTTGTCCTGTCTTTGCCTTCTCTTAATCTTTACGTTATTTCTATTTAACTATTTCAAGTAAACAATTTCTTTGCGCATTCTTAAAGCTGCTGAGATACCACTTGTAAATACACCTGTAAATACTGACGAAGCTCCTTTGTGTGCAAGTCGAATTTTGCATAATGAACCTTCCACATCATTCATAAATTATAATTTGAATGACAATCACGAGCCGGTTATTACATATCCTGAGGTAATTAACAAATGGTTTTTTATATCACTGTGTACCTTTGCATCGGAGGTATACATGCATGCGTATTATATTTTTATTTATTCTCATACACATACAGCACTTACAAACTAATCGTTTTTAACGCTTCATTTTTCCAAGGGATGTAGTCTTTTAAAACAAAATACTGAAAACTACAAATTACTTTTTATAATAAAGAAAAATCAACATTACAAATTCTAAAGGTACAAATATTCTATAGACACGGCTGAAAGAGCCGTGGCTTTTCTCGACAATATAATTTGGAAAAACATACATTAAGCCATCTTAAAACCTAGCAATTATTAAAATTAAAATTTTAAATCGACGCTTATTATCTTTCTTTTACAATGCGTTGGTTTCAAAATAGTCCTAACGTCATTTTCTTCAGTATCAGCCAAAATTCCTGTCATAAAACACTCCGAATTGCTTAATCTATCTTTACTTTCTTGTTCGCTGTTTGTACACTCCATAAAAATCGCCCAAAGTCCAATCTGTATAGATTAACCGACCTGTTAGCTTATAACCATCCTGGTGACTTGCTATAAGCCCCTGCCAAACAAAGCCACTCGCCCGATTTCAGTTTGTCTATTGAAAAAAAATTTCGCGTAATTTTTATACAAATTTTCAAAATTTGTTCTCCAAATCCCCGATTAACCTGTCCTGATCACTTATATAATAGTAATTGTTTCCTTGTCAGCACACGACACTCGCTTCCGTCACTCTTACAATCTTTCCTTCTTGGCGCTTTCTAAATTAATCTCCACGTTAGCGCTCATAGTCGAATGATTCATAAATTATGGTGCCAAATTTCGACCTTAACGCGAGAGGCTTCTATAGTAACTGTCATGTGATACATAGTAAAGATATCATTTAGTCATGTGGATGCTGTATGGGTTTTCACTAATATGTAAATATGAACGCAGGCGTTAATTTTTAATCTTATATAATAAAAAGGAAGTGATACTTCATAATATAATCTCCATTTATTTCAATAATGCAAATGCGTCACATACTATTAATTTTAACTCGACCTTCTCGAGACATATACATTTATGAAATTATTAATAACCGTATTCTGCAGAAAGTTGAGAGTAATATGATTGAAAATACGAATACCAAGAGAAAGAGGCGACCTTCAAGTATGTGAATTATATTTCGCTTTATTTGTTTGGTATTATTTAAGAAGAATTCTGCTGTTATTAATAATAATTACTTTCAATTTATATAGATTCAACTGAACGATTGACAATAAAAAAGGTGGCACAAGACGCGGGGCATTTCGTTAGATACGCCACCCCTCTCCGAAAACTAAAATACTGCTAACGAAATTACGAAATTCGTATAATGATTTTTGTGTAATGCAACAAAAGTATTTTGACAAAATGAAGGAATGCGAAGAATTGAAAAAGAAATTGCAAGACCAACCTTCCTATGGTAATATAAATTCTAAAGCTCTTCGAGAAATAGTGTCAATGAACATTCATAACCAAAATCGAAACATTCATGGACGTCGTTACGGAGAAGGCGAGAAAATGCTAGCTGTTGATATTCAGCGTCGTAGTAATAAGTGCTACACATTTTTAGGTAATACCATGATATTGCCCGATAGAAAGACCATTTCTCGAACAATTAAACGTTTTCCTATAAAACCAGTAAAAATGATATTTTATACAATGCTATTAAAGAGAATGTAGCTAGGCTAAGTAGTTTAGATAAAGTTTTTGTACTTACAATGGACGAGACATGCTTGAAAAGAAGGTTGATTTACACAGAGGGGATGGCCTCCGTATCCGGCTTTATTAGTGGTAAAAGTGATTTGGTGGATCATGTTCTCGTATTTATGATTCAAAGTATAAATACCCCAAGGAAACAGCCTCTGTCGTATTATTATTCAAAATCGGCTATGAGTGGCGCAGAGCTGGAAACTTTATTGTTAATTACCATAAAAGATTTAATAGATATGGGCTTAACCATTGTTGCTGTTGTATCCGATCAAGGAGGTCCGAACAGAAAGGCCTTAGCTAACCTTGCGCGGAAGGACAAACGTTCATCAATCAGGGAATTTCTTTACAATCCCAAATTACGACCATAAAATATATATAATTGCAGATGTTCCACACATTATTAAAACTTTTGTCACATCTTTAAGGGGGAGATATGAAAAATGGTTGAAAGAGCACCCTTCTTCTACTCAGGGTATTAACATTAAATCTCAATATCCTGGCAATACGATACACTGGGGTGGGAAGATTGGGTATTGGTCTGATGTTGTAAAGTTATTTTATACATATTGTCAGGGTAATATGACGAAATTAACAGAAGACCATTTATTTCCTTCCTCAAGGAGTAAGATGAAGGTAAATAAATCTGCTCAGATAGTCAGCAAGTCAATAGCAGAAAGTTTAAGAGAAATGTGGAGTAACGATCCTGAAAACAATTTCACGGCAAAAATTACAGCAGAAATATTTGACGAGATAGACGAAATGTTTGACTCTATTCTTGGTAGTAGTAGTAATGATAAAAAATCTAATTCGACCAGAGCTCCAATTTCTGCGACGTCCGATCATATTCGTAAATGGACAAGCTATAGATTAAAAGCAGAAACTTTAAAATTTTATCATTATGACGGAAGTGCTGTAAATACGCCAACACCTAAAGTCTTGCTAAGCAATTTATTCGTTTTTCATGATTTATGGATAGATTTGCAAAGATTGGGTTTTCCAGGAATTGAACCTTCGTTACTTAAATCAAGATCCTTTAGAAAATTTGTTTGGTCTTTTGAAAAGCGAGCAAGGCGACAATAACCATCTTACCGTTGCCCATTTTGAATTTGCGTGGCGAACCGTTTTACTCACAAGATATTCAAATTTAAGAATCGATGGAACTAATTGCGAAGTAGATGGCATGGATCAATTAGTAGGCTGCGATGACTTGTTAGGCAAGCGAGATTTTTTCAATGACCAGTTTGCACAGGATATTCCTGCTGCTGGCGTTGAACATGAAATCCAGGTAGATTATCCGCAATTACATATCGATGAAGATGATTTAGATGATTCTTTGCGAGATATTCTTGGTTTAGATACATCGCAAGAAATAGAAAAGTAAATATAAACTTGTTTTATCAATTTATACAAATTTGTTGAATGTTTAATTACAACAATGTAGTACATTGAATCACAGTATATGCTATAGACACAAGAATTGAAGAATACAATAACTTTCTACATTATTAAGAATTTTTCAGAATTCTGTCATCTACATGATGCTCGAGTTTTTCTAAAAGGATTTAGAGACTATACACGGTGTTACAGCAATGATGCTTAATATTTCAAAGACACATTCTTCAGGCCAAACTGGGACTAAAAGTCCAGTACTCTAATATTCTTAGTAAATAATCAGTATATTGGTTCTGAATATTCTTTTATTCTCTTATTTAGGATTTAGCTCAGATGCTCTTCCGTCATCCTCAAGAATGTGTCTTTAAAATATTATACATCATTGAAGTTACACCATGTTTTAAACCAAAATTTTGAAACCAATACTTTCGAATGTATACAAAATTGTATTTCTTCATTTCTTTAAATACCACAATATTGTTTTTTACGAAGTATACTCTGGGAAATGTAATCGGTCATAATATAATTTAAAGGTCCCTAATTAGCTATTACATATCACTTTTCCATGTCTCGTTATGTTATGTAGCAGTTGTAGCATGGAGTCCCGTGGTATAATCCAATGGCAATGAACCGATCGAAATTGTAGCACCCTTATAAACCAGTCATCCAATGCCCAATCAAAAATTTTAATTTTTATAATATTAATTAAACATTTGTAAAAGTAATATCAATAGATTAAGCGTAATTTTAAGGTGAAAATATGCCCAATCACGAGGATAACCGGACGATTATTTATATATTAGTGGTACCTTACAGTTTACATTTTATTATATTATAATGAAGAAGGCTCTGAATTTTCTGCACATTTCAGCTTGGTTTCCGAGAGCCGTTGTTAAAATATCTCTGTCACTCTTGTACCCGTGACGCATTGTAAGGCGACCGCGAGACAATTGACCGAAATCCAGGTACGGTTAAAGAAAAAGTTAGAGTGGTGGGCAACGACAAGTTTCTAATGTTTGAATTTGTTTGTTTTGCATAATGTACTATATTTAAAACAACAAATTATAAAAAAATTCAAAAGGGTTACACCTGACCTAGAAGGCTCTATTACTGGTGCTTCTTTTTAGACTGTTTACCCAATATAGACTTACTCCGCTTAAAATTATGTAAATGTAGAGAATAAACGTTGTGACCACGCTAACTGCTCATGACGTCTATTAAAGTCGTAGAAAATTTTTAATTATAATTTCCATTAATCGAAGCTTATACATACTTGGAAGTAATGATATATAAGTAATTAATAGTAAAAACATAATTTACTTTTATCGGATACTAAGCCAATTTATATTACAATCAAAAGTTCTCAATGTTGCAGTTATAAAAAACAATACACATATCATCCATGAATGTTTATTAATTAAACCTCAGATAAAGTAGCATCCAAAATTTCCTGTAGAAAGATTTACCAT